>NC_142929.1:116940157-116947657 GCF_046866305.1 Octopus bimaculoides
TCCTTATGTTTTCAAAGAGGGAGATAAGCACCTTCACCCAGCGAAGTTAGCATCCAGAGACTAGTTTCAGAGTCATTGCTCATCATCAGTCTGGAGTAGCATAGCTTTTTAGCTAATTTCTTTTATTTGGCACACAGGCCATGACACAGAGAATGACACAGAGAGGACGGCACAAGGACAAAACAAAAAACATTTAGGGGCTGAGGTTATACATTAGTTAGTTCGTTTAAAAATCGAATATAATGAAATCGGATGAATTTACACATTACAATGAAATCGAAATGAATTTAAAAATTAAACGCCGGTTTTTCCCCTTTTTTCCTTTTTATAATACCTTTTTTGTTGTTTTTTCTTCCGTTTTTCTCCTTCTTTTCCGTTCAGACCGGCTACGTTAGCGCGGCCCTATTTACTCTCAACTGCCTTACAATATTTGTCCATCTTTTCTCAAACGTTCTTTGAGGCAGGCACCTTTTCTCCAGACTGATCTTTCTGGACAGCTGGTAGTTAAAAAAACTAACCAACCCGTGTCCGGAGATAAAGTTGCCTGTCTCAATTCCTCTTCCAGGCGTCACCCATACTATCTCTTTCAATGCGGCTACTACGCATAAAAATGACGCCTCCTTATCCATGTTAAAGGAGGGAGGCGGCACAATCTTGATGATAGAATCAGTTGATAACCGTACTCTTTCCGCATCTGATACCAGTTGTTCGACATCGGTTACCAGTCCCTTCAGTTCCTCACAATGTACGAAGGCGTGCGTGACAGTTTCACTGACACGCCCGCACCTCGGGCATGTAGGTGGGGTACCAGCACTATGCCTTGACAACCTCTCTCGAACTGGCAAGGCCGATCGGTAGCACAACCAGGCCAGGGATTTCTGGAAGTTGTCCAGATACCCGGCCCGAATATTCTTCCGAACAGGTTGACAAGCTGTTCCTCATCGAAGCCTAGAATCTCCCCCAGGACGTCGTCGGACATATGCTCTACCAACCCGCTATAAAAATCCGCAGTGATAGCCCCGCTGCCGGTATTGCTCGCTCGGGAGAACAGAGCAAGTGCATGTCTGCACTCACTCTGCCATACGCTCGTTTTCGGTCTCCACGTGATTCATGTGCCTACGTCCTGCAGGGACGTCAAATGTGGCAGGAAGTACTTGACATGCGGCGACCACATACGTTCACCATCCAGGTGGAGCCAGAGGTGCCTCAGCCTCAGCGCATACATACGCATCATCAGCCAAAGCATCCCTAACTCACCCTTTAACGGTTTCTGGCTGCAGATGGAGCGCCTCACAAGAGGTGGTTTCCCATTCCACAAAAAGCAGAAAAGGATCCGTTCCAGCTTGGTCAGTCACACACTGGGGCAAGGCACAACGGTTAGGCAGTAGGTTTTCACAGATCCTATAAACACCTGTGCAACCTCGGCCCTCCCTAGCAAGGATAGTGACCTCCCAGACCAAGTCTGGGTTAAACTGAGGGTGTGGGTAGAGGTGAGGTATGTGGGAGTGGGCGTAATGAATGGGGTGGGGGTGGGGGTGGGGATGGATAGGGAAGGTGGGTTGGATTGTGTAGGGGTGGATTACAAGGGGGGTGACGATGAAAGGAGAAGGGGAAGGGAGAAGGTGGGTAAGAGTGAAGAGAAGAGAGAAGGAGAGTAGGAATGAAGAGAAGAAGTAGGAGTCGGAGCAAGAGAGGAGTGGTGGGTGGGAGGAAGTAGGTGTGAGCGGGTGAGAGGAGAGGGAGGAGGATTAGATGAAGAGGGGAGGAGAGTTGAGCCCATATGGCGCAAGGGAGCGAAGAGGGAAGATTAATCCTTGTTCATGACGAAAACGGGAGTCCGAATGACCCCTGTGCAAGGACAATCCGAACACAGACAGGTGTTGCAAAGAGTGACCGGTAGAGCGGAAATGGCGCGAGAGCGGGGTGTCATTGCCGAGTCAAATGTCTCGAAGGTGTTCTGCGAACTGGTCAGCCAAGCGGCGTCCCGTTCGCCCGATGTACAGAGAAGGGCAGAGAGAGCAGGAGATGTAGAAGATGACGTTGGTAGAAGTGCAGGTGAAGGAGTCGGTGATATGATAGGATCGATAATGGGTGTCGGTGAGGAGGGTGGTGTTGGAGAGGTAAAGGTAAGTGCGGCAGCGTGGGCGGGAGCAGGGGAACGAGCCGGGTTGGGAGATTGGGTTAGGGAAGAAGCTGTGGGCCAAGAGGTTTCGTAGGTTGTGGGCTCGTTTGAAGGAGGGGATGGGTCGGTTAGGGAAGATGTGCGAAGTGGAGGGGTCGGACTGGAGTCGTGAGTTTGATACAAATACTGGGTATCGCGTTATGCCCTTGGAAAAGGCACTTCATTTCGTGCATCGTTATGGTAAACAACGTTAGGTATGTTGGCTTACACTTACTGGCATATTTACATTAACGTATGTGTATTTTTCAGTTGCTACCTGCACTTTTAGATTAAACATAAACAACACTGCAGTGACACTAGAAGGAGAATAAAAGACATTTTTGAAGACTTGCTACTCATACTGCACGCATCAGTGAAATTTTTGTTCTGGGTGCCATGGAGCTGAAGTTCTTTTTCCCATCGTCTCACCTTTGCAGCATGTGTGTCCAGTCAGTGATGCTGTCTTTGATTTGCTTGTCTTGTTTTATGGAAGAACATACTGCAAGTGGCCTCGTCCTTCCGGCACAGTCAACAAGTAAAGTAGAACTACAATCTACTGAAAACTCACTTCAGCTGAAAACTGAGAAACCAATCACCAAGGACAATGGTAAGTTAACATATCTTTACAATCCTTATAGTGGTTCGAATGGATAACAGAATCGGGAGAGTAGCGGACAATTACGTTGTAATTTTATTGAGTCCCTTCATATTTTATGTCGAAATTCCATTTAGATCAGATTTGTATTTCGTTTTATCAGGCCGATAACTGGATCGTTTCATCAGGTTGATACCTGTTCAACATAACTCCCACAAAACACCAATACTAGGACACCCTGTGCATGCAAAACGGATTTGTTGCCCTGCATGCGTCTCGAACAGGCCGAGCTAACGATATTTGCATGTCTGTAGGGTTTATTTCGAATTCTACAATGGTCCCACTCCATAGCACTACAAGGGCATGGATTTCTGGATATTAGGGTTAGGGTGGTCTGGCGCGAAAGTCATCAAGAACGTATCAGCCTGTTGATTTTCCTTGAAAACGTTACCGCTTTTATCCTACATTAATCCTCTACAGGACGCCAACGTGAAACTTCCACCTACCGCATTGCGCAACTGGTAGAGAGCTGCGAGCACTTGACGACATTTCAGATTCCAAGCACCCTGTCTTGGTCTTTGCTTGGCCCAGGACTGTAGCTTTTAAAGAAGACCAACTGTAGAAAAACGCGTCTGACAAACGGCGACCACACCTATTCACCGTCAAAGAATTGCAGGAGATATTGTAGCCTCAGCGCATACCTGCATATCACAAGCTATGGAACTCCCAATCCTTCATAGAAGCAATTGGAGCGCTTGACCAGTGAAAATCGTCTTTTCCTCAAAAAGTGGAAGAGCAGATGCTCCAATCTGGTCGGATGAGAACTGGAGCAAAAAGTGGAAATAAATGACTGAGGCGATATAGGCGTTCGCTACTTCTGCCTAAACACAAGGCTATAATGCTCCCCACTAATTCTGCTCGTGATCAGAGATGCACATATCGTTAGCCACCAAAGGACAAGCTCAACTGTTTATGGTCAAACAACTGACAAGCAAATCTGTGGTATTGAGCAGAATATTTGCTGTAGCCACCTTTTACACGAAGACAAAACAATGTACATGATAGCACTTCCAATCAGTTGAAATCAGAAGTCATGAGAGCCAGTGCCTGATACTGCACTAGGGCAATAATAATAATAATAATAATAATAATAATAATAATAATAATAATAATAATAATAATAATAATTATTATTATTATTGAAGACGTCGCAAAGTATCCTATATTGTGATGTAGACTGAAGATATAGTGTGTACCAGTGGTTTGTAGTGTCCGTCAAGTCACAGCAAGGAACTCCGGCAGACAGTACTGTACTCAGTATGCGTGCAGTACTAAGTAAAGCCGATTTTTGCAATACACCAAGATTGTAGGGTATTTCTAAAGTGTCCAGATGTTTCTTCACGTTGAGTGGTATTGGACCCAATGCTCCGATGACAATAGGGAAACCTTTATGTTTGACTTTCGTACCTGCTACATCTTAGCGATCTCAATTCTCAGGTCTCTATATTTATCGATATTTTCTCTTTCTTTCATGATATGTTGATCTGGCACTGCCACGTCGATTATTAGGCACTCTTTCATGTCCCTCCTAAAGGCTACTATATCCGGTCTTCAGTGCTCTAGCATTTTGTCTGTCTGGAAGTCAAAGCCTTCCTGTTTTCGTCCATTATCATTTCCGGTGTATGTTCATACCAAGCCCCCGTTATCTCGTTATTTTCGACATAATAACCAGTGAAGATTTTGGGCTACCTTGTCGTGTCTCCACTTGTACTCTTTCTGCGCAAGACTTTCACAAGCACTAATAATGTGAGTCACACTTTCGACTTTCTTCTTTCACATTTTGCAGAGGTTCGTTGCGCTTATGAGGTATACGAGGTCTGACCAATAAGTATCTGGATTGTTGCCATAGTAACAAAACTAAAGCATGCAGAGTAAAGCCGTTGGGAACAAATTGACCTTGAACTCTGCTGTGTATGCGCATTACGTTTTAACATTGTAGCTCACTTCCGCTGTTTACAGCAGTGCTTGGAAGGAAGGTGTGTAGCGTGTGATCGTCACATTGACCATGACAGAGAAAGTTGTCATGGCAATACCTGTTCAGAGGCCTACTCAAAGTTGCAGAAAGTGTATGGAGTGAAGTGTATGAGCCACACACAAGTGTACGAGTGGTCCAGATGTTTCCAAGATGGCTGAAAAAATGTCGATATTTACGAACGTTCTGGGAGACCCGCAACCAGCAGAACTGAGAAGAACTTCGCTGATGTGCGTGCAGCTGTGAGGTGAAATCGTCGAATCACCATCCTAGAGTTATCAGAGGATGTGCAGATTAGTTACGGTTCAGTTCAGTCCATTATCACCGAAGATTTTGATATGAGACGCGTGTCTGCTAAGTTTGTGCCAAAACTGCTTTCAGCTGACCAAAAAGACTCTCGGGTTTCAGTTGCACAAGATCGTCTTGTTTGTGTCGAGAACAATGAAAACTTTTTGAAAACTTTGCTTAGGCCTCTAAGCAGGTACCACCAAGCTTTTGACAAAGTTTGATGCAGATTCTCTGCTCAACTTTCTCTGTCATGGTCAATGCAGCTATCACACGCTACATACCGTCCTTCCAAGCACTGCCGTAAACAGCAGAAGTGAGCTAGAACTTTAAAACTTAGTGTGCATGCGCACTATCATTCAAGGCCAATCTGTGCCAAGTGGCTTCACTCTGCATGCTTTAGCTTCGTTACTATGGCAACAGTCCAGATACTTATTGATCAGACCACGTATATCACTTTTCACTGAGTCGGTATTGAATGCCTGATCCTGGGTAGCGATGATTAAGCTTTCAGTCTTCTTTTTAAGGTCACCTTTGCTGAGCCACATCAATAATGCTTCCTGGTCTTTTAAGTTGTTAGTTTTACGGTGGAACTGACCATGTAATTCTATGCGGAGTAGTGATTCTTCTCTCCCGTTGGCTATTCGTGATCGAAATTCGTTAGCAGTCTCAACTCGATTGTTGGTAAATCCTTCGGCAGGCCACGTCCACCTTTACACCTCTTCATGCAGAGCCTACGTACGTTCGTCTTAGGACGGAGGGCACCATGCATTGCTATCGTCTTTCGAGTAGTTCGATCGAGTTGGTCAATCTCCGCTCATGTCCATTTCAGAATGGGTGCACTATAGCAGACTACAGCAACAGCTATAGGGGGTTCCTATAAGGTTGTTCCCTGATTGGAACTCTCCCGTATGACATGTACGCATGCTCAGTGACTTGCTTTAACAGTTGCAATCAGCTGAATGCACATTGCCAGTGACCTTTGACATAATTACCCACACTCTGTGGTCAGGATTCTTTTTTTGGTTTGATGTCGGTATTGAAGGGATTACCAGACACCGGACAATACAGTGAGAGCAGCTTTCACTCACATCGTGGTAGTCGATGCTGTGTACGTATCTGTCGTGGTAAAATATGCCACTCCTTAACTGTTGCTTTGATTTCAGCCGTAGCACGAGGTAATTATAAATGTCATTATCTGTGAAATTCGGCAACTTACAAAGATCAGGCAATTCTTCACCGAGAGGAGATATAAGCTTCTGCTTATTTCTGTCTGAAGTATCGTCCGATACTTCAGACTTATCGTCCGATGAATTTACTTTGTTGACATTCTTCATCGACAGAATTTTTATACCTTTCAACCTTTCAATCAAGTCCGCCTTTCTTCCTGTAACATACTGTCCATATAATCTTAAATATTTCTTTAACTCAGGCACAGTAAGTACTTCGATAGCTGAATCATCAAGCTGCTTTATATCCATGATAAGACGTAAAACAATAACAATGGCGTGGATAGTCTGCGGAAGTTTAATTGTCTACATGGAGCGCCGCCTAGCCAAGGTTGATAACCTACTTATAGGAAAGCCCTATATGTTGATGGTAGTCACAAGGTTTCTTGCATTGAGTTTTAACTCCGAGAGAAGTTTGAGGTGCTTCAAATATGCAGTGGTGACCTTGTCTTTCACTTCTCTGTGCAAGATATTGTCTCGCTTCAGGATTCCAAAGTACTTGTATCACCATCATGCTGGTCTCCCATTCGCTCTCTTTTTGGCAATTCAATGTCCCTACAATATGCTCTTCCCCCACTCCGTTTCAAAGTGAGCACCGCACACGTTGAGAACCTAAATCCCATTTCTATATTCTTGCAGCACATCAGTACATTCTCAACTAGCCCCTCTATTTCATGCCCTGTTTTGTGAACAGTTTTAAATCATCCACGAAGAGAAGGTGGTGGAGACGAGGTCCCTTCTTACTTAGCTCGTAGTGCGCGTTGACTTAGCGTAGAACTACAGAAAGTAGAATCAAGGCTATAACAAATAGCAAAGTTAAACAAGGATCTCCATAGAAAATACCTCTTTTGATTGTTACCTCGGCTAAGTGCTTGTTACAGAAAAGACGTGTTTTCCAAATAGGTATGCTGTTCTTGATCAGTGCACGCACGTTCTCAGCAACTTCATACATGTCGAGCGTTTACAGAATTCACGAATGCGGCAACATGTCATAAGTCTTTTTAAAGTCTTATCCAGGCCGTGCATAAGTTTTTTGGTGCTGTTTGCATTTCTTCATTACGACCTTGTCTATCACAAGGTGGTCATTGATGCTCTTGGATCCTTTTCGGTATCCCTTTTGTTCTACTAGAAGTAGATTGTTTTCCACATGGAGCGTATATATTTTCCCTACGCGGCTGCCTGTTAACATTTTCCATTA
>NC_142929.1:116957657-116987657 GCF_046866305.1 Octopus bimaculoides
AAAAACTGACTTGTGATTTACTTGGGCAATATTTCTGGTAATAACATCAGTACCTTTGGCTACTATTTGTTGCTCCACCAGATCTGAGTATTTTCAAGCCATTTACCACAGTGATAGATATAGCTGTTCAGTTTCTGAGGAGATTAAGAGTAGCTCTACCGTCAATTCTTAGGATTTATTTGTTCAACCTGTGCTGTATTCTAATGCCAGTATCTATGGAATGGTAAAGAGGAAGACAAAATAACTAGATTGGTTCTGGTTTCAGAGGGCCTGTAAAGAGCTAAGCTCTTTCCTTCTAACCAAGTCATGAAGAAAACTACAAATAGTGATATTGTCTCCTCTGCAATTCATGGCCAAATAAATTTTTCAACACATAAATTTACAAGAAGACTGGCAACAGATCAAGCCAAACTTGATATTGTATAATCTTGTTATTGTTGAGTTAGCCTTGTTAGAGCAAACCTACAAGATAGAGAGCATTGATCAAGTGACTGGGTGCAGTCTACAGTTCCTCACCTTGGGTGGTTGGGGACAACACAAATATGTAGTAAATGATTGTATAATGTGCAATGTCACAAATCTACTTTTACTCTGCTATCCAGTGTGTTCTGAGAATAAGCTAAAACAATATTAATAACAATGAATGATTGTACATTATCAATAGCAATTACTGTTGGGTGATTAGTAATAGTGAGAAGGTACAATAAAGGAGGGCGTGCTGACATATTGATACAATTGTGGTGGGGGTAATTAAAAGGAGCATTTTGTGCTTACAAATGTTTCCAAACAATTTTCCCACTTACAATCAGAAAAGGAAAGATTAGTAAATATTCCATCAATGCAAATGCAAGCAATGAAGATGGAACCAGCAGAAAATTTGTTAAAGAGATAATCAAACTCTATGTTAACTAAGTAGACATATGTATATACATACATACATACATACATATATCATCATCATCATCATCGTTTAACGTCCGCTTTCCATGCTAGCATGGGTTGGACGATTTGACTGAGGACTGGTGAAACCGGATGGCAACACCAGGCTCCAATCTAATTTGGCAGAGTTTCTACAGCTGGATGCCCTTCCTAACGCCAACCACTCAGAGAGTGTAGTGGGTGCTTTTACGTGTCACCCGCACAAAAACGGCCACGCTCGAAATGGTGTCTTTTATGTGCCACTCGCACAAGCCAGTCCAGGGGCACTGGCAACGATCTCACTCGAAAATCCTACGGGAGTCAGTCAGGCGGTACTGGCAACGGCCACGCTCAAAATGGTGCATCTCATGTGCCACCCGCACAAGAGCCAGTCCAGGGGCACTGGCAACGATCTTACTTGGCTTGCCGGGTCTTCTCACTCACAGCACATTTCCAAAGGTCTCGGTCAGTAGTCATCGCCTCGGTGAGGCCCAATGTACGAAAGTCTTGCCTCACCACCTCAGCCCAGGTCTTCCTGGGCCTACCTCTTCCACGGGTTCCCTCAACTGTTAGGGTGTGGCACTTTTTCACGCAGCTATCCTCATCCATTCTCACCACATGTCCATACCAGCGCAATCGTCTCTCTTGCACACCACAACTGATGCTTCTAATGTTCAGCTTTTCTCTCAAGATACTTACACTCTGACGAGTATTCACATATATATATATATATATATATATATATATATATATTATATATATATGTATATGTATATGCATATGTGTATATATATATATATATATATATATATATATATATATATATGTATATATATATATATATATATATATATATATATTATATGTATTTATTTTCTCTTAGTTAACAATTAACTCTGACAAAATAAATTGGTTAATAGATACCAGGGTAGCAAAGATCACAAAATTACTGTGGTGTAACTCCTGTTTATGAGGTAGAGACTCCCTGTTATTTTGGGTATTTGAATGAATATAAAATTTAATAAATGGAGTAATACACATATGTTGAAATGAATTCTTTTATTTCAAACATATGTTTCGAAGATTACAAATGGTTCCTTCCAAAGAGGTGAGTGATGTTGATAAAGATGTAATCTTCTCTTCAGGGAAATACATAAGAGCCAACTTAACTGTAAGACATTCGGTTAAAATGTCTTACAGTTAAGTTGGCTCTTATGTGTTTCCCTGAAGAGAAGATTACATCTTTATCAACATCACTCACCTCTTTGGAAGGAACCATTTGTAATCTTCGAAACAATGTTGGAAATAAAAGAATTCATTTAACATATGCCTTTTACTCCATTTATCAAATTATATATATATATATATATATATATATATATATATATAGGTACATATATATAATATATACGTCTCTCTCTCTTTCTCTCTCTCTCTCATTATATATATATATTAACATTTGTTTCTTACATTATATATATATATGTATATATATATATATATATATATATATAGTGTAAGAAGCGTGTGACAACCACTGTTTTTCTTTATTATAATAATAAATATCTATTACAAAGAAGGACAATACAGGACGTTACAAACATAATCATATATATACATAAATTAAAAATTTTCACAAACTTATTTTCACAAAATATGGCTGGAATGCCTGCGACTACACCTCACTTCTACCATGGGTGGAATTAAGTAGGGACAGTCATTCTCAACTTCCTCATATATACTTCACGACAGGTGTCTTCTCTCCAGCCCTATCTTGCTCTTCAGATGGTACCTGAAGTAGAATAGCAAACCAAGGTCAGAGATGAAGGATCCTGTCATGATTCCTTGCATTCTAGTTCTCCATGCTCACTCTTTCATTACTGTGACTGTACACAGAAAACATACCTCACCTTCCTCTGATAGTCCGGTTGGTGGTCCAATATTCATCACAGACTTAGCTGATAGCTGTACTTTTCCCAGGTGCAACAACACGTGTTCTACGTAAATTATCAAGCCAGAAAGCTCTGTGCACTGTACAAGAGTGTGCAGGACAGTTTCATCATCCTGCCCACACCTTGGGCATGCTGGTGGCACTGATATTCCGTGCCTGGACAATTTATCACAGACAGGTAATGCATCCCTGTAACACTGCCAGGTCAGGGATCTTTGGTAATTATCCAAATACCCCGACCCGAAGGTTTTTTGAAACAGGTTGGCTAGCTGGTTCTCATCGAACACTAGAGCCTCTCATAGGATGTTATCGCTCTTATACTCTGTCATCCCTTTATAAAATACAGAGGTGATATTCCCGCTGCTGGACTTGCTTGTCCTGTGGATTAGTGTGAGTGGCTTTCGGCATTCCTTTTGCCATTCAGTCGTATTTTGTCTTTTAATCAAATCGGGTGTAAATTCCTCCAAGGAGGCGGGTCGTGGAAAGAATTCCCCTGCAAGCAAATTCCACACCTGGTTTGCGAAGACCTGTTGAGGCAAGTAAATTTGGAATTTGAAATTTGAAATCTGAAATCGAAATCGAACCGCATCCAATGACTGGCACCCATGCCAACCTCTCCTTCATTGGAGACTAAACTCTGCTTGTGAAGACCTGTTGGGGCAAGTGAAATCGAAATCGTAATTGAACCATACTCGATGACTGGCACCTGCACCAGTGGAGCACTAACAGCACTGTCGAGCGTGTTCATTGCCAGGGCAGCTGCCTGGCTTCCGTGTTAGTGGCCTGTAAATAGCGCCATTTGAACGTAATCGTTACCAGCGTTGCCTTCTAGCACTTGTGCTGGTGGCACATTAGAAAATCATTGGACTGGCTCCCGTGCAGGTGGCATGTAAAAAACACCTTTTTGAGCGTGGCCGTTACCAGTACCATGTGACTAGCCCTCGTGCCGGTAGCACATAAAAGCACCCGCTATACTCTCAGAGTGGTTGGCATTTGGAAGGGCATCCAGCTGTAGAAACTCTGCCAGATCAGATTGGAGCCTGGTGCAGCCTTCTGGCATGCCAGTCCTCAGTCAAATCGTCCAACCCATGCTAGCATGGAAAGCAGACATTAAACGATGATGATGATGATGATGATACATATATTTATATATGTGTGTGTGTGTGTGTGTGTGTGTGTGTGTGTGTATGTGTGTATATATATATATATATATATATATATATATATATATATATATATATATATATATATGCTCATGACTACATAATCACCTAAACATTCAGTAAAAGCCAAAGAAAGCATGGTACAAGCTACTAAGTCATGTAAATCATACTTGTGAATAATTGCTATGAATGTGTGTGTGTTTGTGTGTGTGTGTGTGTGTGTGCATGCGCATTGCAACGTATATTGCAAGGGCTACAAACATTGATTAGGTCAACTAAGTACAGAAAGTAGAAACAACTGTATGATGCATTATTGAATAAATCTACCTTATTTTTCTTTGATTATACAGAGTGTCCACAAAGTCTGGGTACATGGGGATTAACACATACTTTCAGAAATTATCATTTCTTATATTTAATTGTTTATGTTATGATTTTATTTACTCCATGTACCCACATGGGGATTAACACATACTTCAAGAAATTATCATTTCTTATATTTAATTGTTTGTTATGATTTTATTTACTCCATGTACCCAGACTTTGTGGACATCCTGTATAATCCTTATATAGATATACATATATATTTATTTATTATCTACTTATCATCTCTACTCTTTTGACTAACTTACAGCTTCTGAATCTAACAAAAACACAAGTGGCCATGAAGAAGAATATGTGGGCATCATTGTGCCAATTACTCCTGTTTGGATCTATGCTACATTATGGTAAGTTCAAATTAAGAGTCCATCTCCTTTTTAATTGGATGGTAAAATCTCTGCTAACTTCTTTAATGGATCAAAATATTTTAATCAATTAAAATTACATCTCTAGAGCAATAGTCAATTCATAAAAAGTGGGGAAGATAATCACAAATTGTTTATTAATTGAAATTAATTAAAATGAAATGAAGATGCTGTAAAATATGTCCCTGTGTATTTGTTCCACATCTTTATTCTTAAATAGAGTTTAGCCAGTAATTAATTTCTTATAAAATGTTTAGGCGGTGTCACTCTACCAACAACTCTATTATGATAGAAACCATCTGTAACAGTCAACTTTTCCAACAGTCTCCTCCTCTCTCCCTCCTCTCTGATCATCAGATCTTCCCCTAATCATCAAATCTTGTTCTTTGTCCTTGATATAAACAAAGTATTTTAATTGAGACTAGAACTTATTTATTGATCTCAGAAATATAAAAGGTAAAATTGATCATGCCAAGATTTGAACTCAGGACATAAGTTCTGGATTATATTGTGGTTTAAGGCCAATCTTTTCTCTAGATCCTGCACTGTAGATATTCTGTATGTCCAGTCTAGTTTGTAATTTGCAATTCAGTGTATAATTTAGAATAATGTTGTTATCAACATTCTCTTTATTGCTATGATTGTCTTCACCACAATTATCAACTAATAAGGGATTCACATGGTTGTTCAACCTCCTAGAAATAGCAGTCAGCTCCTCCACAAATCTCACCTTACTGTCTTAAAAAAGAAAGTGGGCTAACTTGAGGCTAAACAACAACAGCAACAACATAAAGGCATTGAGCCAATGAGATAGCAGAGAAAGCAAACCTTAATTCTCACTTTATCATTTTTGAAAAGAGAGACACATTGAATCCTGAATGCTTAGGTAGTCTTTGATTAATTTTCTATATGTAAACACAGGTGTGTGTTTGAGTAGTTTGCTTTATAAGTATATGGTTGTCGGCTCAGTCACATTCTGTGGCACCTTGGGCAAGTGTCTTCTACTATGGTCCTGGGCTAACCATAACTTTGCAACTGAATTTGTTAGATGGGAACTGAAAGAAGCCTGTTGTACATATATATGTATATATATATGTATATGCATATATATATATATATATATATATATATATATATATATATATATATACATATAGCAATAAGAAAATGGAGGAGAATATGCAGTATCCATCGACTTGCAGACAGTATATTCCATTGAATTAATTTGTTTATTTTGTAACTAAAATGACAAAAACCACAATATACTGATACTTATGACATACCATGTCATATTAACAATTAAAGTTACAAATATAAAGTACATTTAGCTATTGGAGTATATACAGAAACTTACAGCTGTTTCGGCCTAGCGTTGGCATGCCCCATTCTATCCCAATAGCTCCCACGTGCCGGAGTAATTAGCAGATGAAAATGATGTAATGGGGTCACATGCATGATTCGCTAGGCCTCTTCAGAGATTCACAAAAATTCAATACAAATATAAATATAAAATAAAAAATAAAAATAAAAATAAAAATAAAAATAGAAATAGAAATAAAAATAAGAATAAAGTAAAAATAAAAAATAAATGAAAAATGAAAATATCAAAATATAAGGCACATAAAAAGCCTACAAACAGTATAAAAGACCATATAAATAGTTTTAGACACTCCAATACACATGTCTGTGCCTATGTACATAACCATATGTAGATATCTATGGATACCAAAGCATATATAGATGAGTACATATGAGTGTCCAGATGTACGTCAACAGTCACTGCCACCCCATGTGAGGGGGAAATATACACATGTATATATCTATCCCCTCACACATACGTACATACATACATATATGTAATTCTCTTGCATTATATATATATATTTATATATATATATATATATATATATATATATACATACATATATATATATATATATATATATATATATATATATATATTTAATTAATTCAATAAGAGGATAAAATCTTTTACAAGAATTTTATCAAGAAGTTAGCATGAAAAAACTCATGAGGGAAAAAAAAGCCAGCATTTTTTATTCCCAAGAACATATTTATTTATTTATATTTATATAAGGGCATTACTACAGAATAATGCCACACACTAAACTTCCGTAATAAACACATTTTTACCGAATGCGAGGAAAAGCAACTCTTAAAAAAACCATGTGTATATATATATATATATATATATATATTAGAAATATAATATTTCTAAATCTCTCAGAGAGATTTAAGCAGTAGTGGAGCGACAAAGTTGTAGTATATTGTCAACTTAATGTGACAATCCCAATAAGGGAATACACTACTGCTGTTTAGCCCTAGGAAGCTGGACTGCTTCCTGTCGGCCTTGACACAATTACTGTGTCCTTAAGTTTGTGAAGGGGAGACAAGCTCCCCCACCCAGCCTAGCCAGCATTCAGGGACATGTTTCTGAGTCTTTGCTCGTCATCAGCCTGAAGTAGCTTGCCAGCTGGATAGAGAGGCCTGTCTCTCCTTCACAAACTTATGTAAATCATAGTGAAGTTCATTCACTGATCAGCAAAATTAGAAATATAATATTTCTAAATCTCTCAGATATATATATATATATATATATATATATATATATATATATATATACATATATATATATATATATATATATATACACACACACACATATATACATATATATATATATATATATATATATATATATATATATATATATATATATATATATATATATATATATATATATATATATCATCATCATCATTTAATGTCCATTTTCCATGCTGGCATGGGTTGGACAGTTTGATTGAAAACTGGCAAGCTGAGGAGCTGCACCAGGTTCCAGTCTGATTTCCCATAACTTCTATAGCTGGATGCCCTTCCTAACACCAACCACTTCAAGAGTGTAGCGGGTGCTTTTTATGTGCCAGTTATGCAATATATATTGTAATAATGAAGTCAAACCAAATAGGGATATTTTGAAATCATTTAATATGTACATTTTGGGTTTACGTAATTTATAGGAAACATTGATTACATTAGACCTTCCTCACTTAAAACATTGCTTGTTGCATTTAATTTGAGTTGAAATTCTGGTACAGTATACTGCTTCTTAGTGTAATACAAAATATGCACACATACATGTGTGTGCACACACACACACACACACACATACACACACACAATTTTTATACTTACATACATATATATACACACACACATGCACACGTGCACACACACACACACACACACACACACACTCAGACATATATATGCACAGGGTGTTTGGGTGTTTGGGTGTTTAGGTGTTTGGGCTAAATTTGACTGTTTACATTGAAGGAAACTAAAACACAATGTCTCATCCAAAAATAAAAATATTTTTAAAAATGAAAACAATATCAACTGGGTTATGGCTGGGAGATAACTGTTTATGCAAAGTAGCTACCTCAGTATCCACCATGGTGTCTCAAACCAGCTCCAGAACCTGACACATCTGTTTTTCACAGTGTCCCTCAGAAGATCTTTGAACACTTCCTAGATCTTGACCCCCAGCTCAGCCTTGGTGTTGCAGGCAGAGTGGTTAGTGTCTTCCTCAAGTACTCCCACACATAGAAATCTATCGGATAACAAATGGGGGAATTGGGAGGACAGAAATTGGGGCTGGTGAAGTTGTAGAAATTCTCCAATAACCACTTCTGGCTCTTTCTGGAGATATGGCAAGAAGCTGAATCCTGCTCCTACACATATGGTCCTCCAATAGCAACCCTCTCCAGCCAGAAATTTGTATAATTCAATAGGACCTATATCAAGGTAAGGTAAACATTGTTGAACACTGATTAATTCAACAAAAGGAAGGGATACAAGAAACACACACACAAAAATATTGAAGCAAGTTGATGTTCCAGAGCATATAACTCTTCTTTTAACCTCTTACTGCTTCGAAGGTGAGTATTACATACTTGGTAAGTTTAATTTAATTGTGATATGATGTGAGTTGTTGTTGCTGTTGCTGTTATTGTTTTTCTGTAGCTCCCAAAAGGCAACTACTGTGATTGAGTTGCTAAAGGCATGAAAAAATTATCAGTAAATTGTTAATTGATAATTTCAGGATTTGCTGTTGATAAACCACCTGTATTTGTGAAAGACATGAATGGTCTAGAGTTAAGTGAAGATACAGACACAGGCAAGCATTTCACCTATTTTTTGTTTTCTACTGTTATCATTTTATATAAATCTTTAATTTTGATCTATGATCACTTAATATTCACTCTTCCATGCTGGTATGGGTTGGTGGAGACTTTTTGAAACACTGTTTAGTAGATGGTTACCTTTTCTGATGCCATCCATTTTAGTCATCATATACAACATACAGGGACATGGTTTACCTATTCTAAAAACTGGATTAAATATGGCTAACACATTAATGCTATTTTGAAATCAACAATTTAATTTCAATGTAATATAAAATTTCAAATTTCTCATTATAATTGGTTTCCAATTTTATTGATTTAAGGAATTATAATTTGGACCAAACTTTATATCCAGACATTAGATTTTAATCTTTGTAGTATTAAAATTCAAAGTCTTAATGTTTGGATTTTAGCTAAAACCAATCCATTGTGGTGAAGAAATGTTTTGATTAATGTATTCTTAAACACATGCACTTTTGCCTACAATATTTTCCCAGGAAAGTTTTGGTTCCTGGAACCCTCAAACCAGGAGAAATTTGTTTCTTATTATCAATTTGGCAAAAAAAAAAAAAAAATTCCATTTCTTCATTGATAGAGCAAAGAAAATAAGAAAACAATGAAAGTAATAAACACACACCAAGAACACACATATAAACATGCAGAACACACACCAAGCAGAAGAAATATTCCATATCTTTACCCATAATTAGAGGTTATTAAATCATAGAAAGAAATTAGCTCTGAGATGCATGCATTCTTCTAGGAAAGTATTTAAGTACTTCCCAAATAAGGATTTTTAAGAGGGCATTACAGAGGTAAAAGTATACATAAGTTAACCAAGTCAAAAATTTTAGATTTACTACAGTTAGTTTTTAATAATCTCACTATAAACCTCATTCCTATCTATTATTTTTTATAATTCCTTTATTTCCTGTTTCTTTTAATTCCTCCTAATCTATCTATTTATCTTATAAGGTTCATTCTTTCCATTCTTTCTATCTTCATCAAGTGTGGCCAGTGAGGGGAATACACCTTGACCTAGTTAAGGCTTCTTCTACTACTAACTATATAAAATTATCTACCCCCATAAATTCTAAAAGGTCATTCTAAGTTTAAATGATGCCAGAATCTATGTCCATATTGTATTTCAAAGCAATCTCTGCTATCATTTACAGTAAGCTTTTATGATTCCCTCACCTAAAATATATACTATCTAACACTGAATTCCTCAAGGGCATGTCCTGATGCATCTTCTATCTCTCTCACTATTACTCTCTTTATCTTATTCTCTAACTCACTCTCTTTTCTTTTTCAATTGGAATATTCATGAATCTACTCTATAGTAAGGCACCTATCCCTGTCCCTCTAATTCTCTAATCCCTCATCAACTGACACAAAGCCCCCACCCCCATCCTTACTACCACCCCACCTCCGAGCTGAGGAGGTGTTTGTCTTGCAAGTTACCTGCTGATCCTGCTGGTGTTGATTCCATGTTAAAAGCATCCAGTACACTATTTAAAGTGGCTGGTATTAGGAACGGTATCCAACTGTAGAAATCAAACCAAAACAGACCATAAAGCCTGGTATGGTCCCTGGCCTTACCAGCTTCTGTCAAACTATCCAATCCATGTCAGCATGGAAAACAGGGATTTGGTATGAATTGTCTTACCTGTCTATGACTTTCAAGTATTTTAACACCCAGTGCTTTGAGGGAATCATCCTCACTGCACCACATTGCAGCTTACTGGTGAACAAGCAAAGCACATATTGGGTTATCCCATAAATAATGTATTTGTTTCAATTGCATAAACTAAAAGTTGAAGAGGGACAGGGTAAACTACCTGCATCAACTTGCTATAAAAGTAGGTAGTAATTTTACCTTGTATTTATTCTTAGTGCAAGTTTTGAAGAGTGCAGCTCAATTTTAGCAGTTATTTTTTCAAAGCTATAATAGAAGTGACAAAGGAACATATTTGGCATATTTTGCTTTATGAGTTCAATAAAGGCAACAATGCAACAGAAAGTGCAAGGAATATTAGTGCAGTATATGGGGATCAGACAATAAGTGTAAGCCAGTGTCAATGGTGGTTCCAGAAATTTCGAGCTGGAAACTACAGCCTAGAAGATGAGCCTCGTCCTGGAAGATCTGAAGAGATTGACGAGGACATCCTGCAAACCCTGGGGGCACAAAATCTCATTGTAACTGTTGAGGAACTAAAAGAGAAGCTTGGATTTGGTCATTCAACCATTCATTGACACTTGCATGTCATCGGAAAAGTCAGCAAGTTGGGTCAATAGGTTCCTTACAAACTTCCTGAGTCTAATCGCATGCAGAGAGTGAATGTGTTCTCTTCTTTGCTGTCACATCTCATGAATGAACCTTTTTTGGACTGAATAGTAACTGATGACGAGAAATGGATTCTCAATAAAAATGTCAAGTGCTGAAGACAGTGTATAGGGAAAGGAGAAACACTGGCACACCAGGCTAAAGAAGGTCTTCACCCATGTAAAGTGTTGTTATCTGTTTGGTGGGATATGAAAGGTTTAGTCCACTTTGAACTTTTAAACTCAAACCAAGCAATAACAAAGGAGATCTACTGTGAGCAGCTTGAGTGGCTTAAGTTATGGTTTCAATTCCCAGACCGAGCGTTGTGAGCTTTTATTGAGCAAAAACAGCTGAAGCTCCAAGAAGCTCTAACAGGGGGTGGTGGCAAACCCTGCTGTACTCTTTCACCATGGCTTCATGGAGTAAATACAATCATAACATAAACAATTAAATATAAGAAATCATAATTTCTTAAAGTATGTGTTAATCCACATGTGGGTTCATGGAGTAAATAAAATCATAACATAAACAATTAAATATAAAAAATAATAATTTCTTAAAGTATGTGTTAATCCATATGTACCCAGACTTTGTGGACACCCTGTATATATATATATATATATATATATATATATATATATATATATATATAGATATAGATGTCATCATCAATCATCATCATCATTATTTAATATCCACACCAACAGCACATGTGTAGTTACATTGCTGAGGTTTTGTGTCCATGTGTGTATCTGTCTGTGTCCATGTGTGTATCTGTCCGTGTCCATGTGTGTGTGTGTGTGTGTGTGTGTGTGTGTGTGTGTGCGTGCGCGTGTGTGTGTGTGTGTGTGTGTGTGTGTGTGTCCATGTCCATGTGTGTCCATGTGTGTGTATGTGTGTCTGTGTGTGAATGAGGGGGCCGCCTGGCACCTCATCTCTAATATCTACCTCTTCACAGCTCCTACTGATCATTCTCTCCCAACACAGATGTGAGTAACAATGCAGCTCTACAACAAGAACTTGCTCTGTCTCTCAGTTCTCTCATACTTTAATCCCTCATCCCCTAATATAAAGCTGAATTGCCTCTTCTTTTGGAGTTTGTAGTCTTGCAAGCTGCATGCCAACTTCAATAGTGCTAGTGGCATGAGAAAAAGCAGCCAGTACTCAATATAAAGTGGTTGATGTTAGGAAGGGCTCCAACTGTAAAAAAACCATATCAAAGCAAATACTAAAGCATGATGCAGTCCTTGGGTCCAACAGAACCTGTCAACCCATCCAGCCTGTGTCAGTATGGACATTAAATGATGATGATGATATATATATTATCGTGTGTACATACTCAATGTACATGCTTTGCTTGTTTGTGTGTTTCGTTTGTTCATGGTCGATAATGTTTACAACACTAGAGCTGCTCTTAATCCATAATTGAATTTAATCTTACATATGCATCATAGCCAACAAGTGGTTCTTACAATTTAGTTTGTCCCTGGTCTGATTCAGGTACATAATGTAGATAAGCCACAAAAATGACACAATACTGGTATCTATCATTTCTGAATGGGATTGGAGGTGAGTTGTCTTGTCTGTCTATGACTTGCTGGTGTTTTAAATCCTGTGCTAAGAGAGGGTCATCCCTGGAGTGCTGTACCACAGTGAACTGATGTACAAGCAAGACACATACATTGAGTATGTGCAGTCAATAATATTTACAACACTAGCACAACTTTTAATTCATAATTGAAAAAATATATAATATATATATATATACATATATATAGATATGTAAAGGTGAGATCCAAGGATTAAGGTGTAGAAAGTTATTGAGCTTCAAGCAGCCCATAGAAGATATAAAAAACAACTTTCAGCATTAATAGTAGTTTATTGGTGCAAAAGGTTGTGAATTTTTCCCATATCGATGTTCAATAAGCTTTATTCTCTAGTCTTTATTCTTCTATCTGCTGTTTTGTTCTTTTATATACTGTGAATTCTCTCTCTGGAACTTTTCTGCAAACACACCTTGTCTCTGATGATGGAATACCTAGTGTATGGATATGTTGACCCATCACCTGGGATATCCCAGAAACAGCTGAAAGACATTAATTACTTCTACTTCTCCTTTTTTGATCCACCTTACTCTAATTAAATATTCTGAATGACCTGAGATGCTTGTCCTACCTTGGTTTTGTTTTCTTTTCCCTTTAATATGTACCTGCTGACTTAGAAGTCTACTATGGATCAGTAGTCCTCACCTCAGCTGTGAGCTTGAAACCAAATAGATGACCAATTATAGCCCCTATTGGTTTAGATCATCAGTGAACTAAAGTCCTTGTATTCTTTATATATAGGTCATGTAACTGATGCCACATCACTGGAACCTGTGCTGGAGGCACATAAAAGTACCTGTGCTGGTGGCATATAAAAGCACCCATGCTAGTGGCACATAAAAGCACCCATACTGGTGACATGTAAAATACACCCAAGACACTCTTGGAGTGGTTGGTGTTAGGAAGGGCACCCAGCCATAGAAACCATGCCAAATCAGACAGGAACTTGGTGCAGCTCCCCAGCTTACCAGTTCCAGTCAAACCATCTAACCCATGCCAACATGGAAAGCAGACACTAAGTGA
Organism: Octopus bimaculoides; assembly: GCF_046866305.1. Taxonomy (NCBI): domain Eukaryota; kingdom Metazoa; phylum Mollusca; class Cephalopoda; order Octopoda; family Octopodidae; genus Octopus; species Octopus bimaculoides. Next base: position 116,971,597 of record NC_142929.1, read on the forward strand.
TGATGATGATGATGATGATGATGATGATGATGATGATGATGATGATGATGATGATGATATATATATTATCGTGTGATGGGTAAATTGTCATCATTTTATATTTTTAATTTCATGCATGTGCATTGTTTGTTTTTGATTTTGTTGACTATGCAGTATAGTAGGGTCAGTTGGGCACCGTCTGTGAGAAAAACAATACCATGATGCACCACTCCGCCAGAAATTTAGAAACAACATGCTGTACTGCTTGGAATTCATACTGGAAGCTCCAATACAAACATTTCAGAATGTTTGGGTGTCAGTCTGAGGACAGTGCAATGTGAGGACATGTACAGAGAGTGATAAAAATCAAACATCCAGTCAACATCATGGTGTTTGGAGTGGTCACTAGTGATGGTGATGTTTTGCTTCCATTCATCTTCCCACATGACCTCAGACTCAACATGGAGGCCTACATCAAGTGCTTGGAGGAGGTAGTGCTGCCCTGGGTGAAGAGGGTGGCTGCTGGAAGACCCTATGTCTGGCAACAGGACTCTGCTCCATGCCACACAAGCAGGAGAACCCAATCATGGCTGTCAGACAATATCTGCGACCACATCACCCCTAACATCTGGCCCTCTAATTCCCCAAACTGCAACCTTCTTGATTATTATGTGTGGGGTGCAGCTGAGCAAGAGACCAGCAAAACTCCTTGTAACACCAAAGATGAACTGAAGGCAAGGATTATGGCAGTATTCACCAACTTAAACAAAGAGACCATCCAGAAGAGTTGCAGGAGATTCCGAAGTCGTCTGAACGGTGTGGTTGAAGCCAATGGCGATTCTATTGAATAAATTTACTCTTTAGTATTTCAAGATATTTTTATGTAATTTTGGCAAATACATCTGTTAATATGAGAAGTCAGTGTTATTTTCATTTTAGCATAATTTAGATGACAGTTTATTCACCACACTCTGTATATATATTAATATGTCACACATTATGATGACGTATCTTTGTTGTCTGCATGACTGACCTGAACAGCATACTTCGCTGACCGACACTGCTTGCTGTGTCTGTCCACTATTTATCAGTAGTGGAACAGCCCACTTCTCCCCTGGGAGAGTCTGCCACAACACCTCCCCACTTTAAGATTTTTTTTTCTTCTTCCACACAGAATTATTTTCCTCTTCAGAATGCTGTTGGTAGTACCAGTCTACATTGTTTACCAGTAGCACTACTAACACATAACGACCTGACTAAAATCCATCTTCAAATTTTTTGCTGTGTGTAGTTCAGTTCTGTGTTAGAGTTCCAGTTTTATCAGACATTTTTTTTCTTCAGAATCTTTTTTCAATAGAATTTATATATTTTTCACTGTGTGTAGTCCTGTGTTAGTTCAAATCCTACTTTGGGATTTTTGATATTTTTCAGTGTGTAGTCCTTCCATTTCGACACTCCTATGAGTACTTGTAACCTTGTTACCACTGTTATAACAACACCGTTATACAGTGGAAGGTATCCTCATCACCACTGATATGTCCTGCATTATGATGACGTATCTTCACTGTCTGTATGACTGGCCTGAACAATGTACCTTGCTGACTGATACTGCTTGCTATGTCTGTCCACTGTTTATCAGTAGTGGAACAGCCCACTTCTCACTTAGGGGTGTTTGCCACAACGTATATATATATATATATATATATATACATATATGCAAATTAGAAATCTTATAACTAATATTAGTATGAGAGTCTGAAACCTCCCCTCTTCTAAAGAAATATTGGATACTTGTTGTATGATGGCACCATACCACAATAGGGCTCTGTCAGAATTTGAATTAAAAGATATTCTCTCATATAATCCACAGTCTATGAATAGATATCATAAAATAATATGGTTTTGTCTCATCTTTCTCTTTAAATGTTAGCACCAGTTCAGGAAAAAGTTCCTACCTGCCCATATTCACTTTTATAACAGGATAGCACTGGAAACCCCCTACTCAACCCATACTATCGTCCTTACCACTCTGTTTCTGCCTCTTTCTCACTACGCTCTGATAGTACTTTTCCCTCCCATTTCCTAGTCCCTTTCAATATTCCCCACAACACTACTATACTCTCCTCAAACACCCTCTCACATGATAGGACATATGCTAAAAGAACTGATATTGCTAAGATAGTTAAAATATTCATATGACTTGGAGGTCTAAAACCTCTTATCTAGAAGCCATTCTAAATATCTTTAAAATTTTTTTCCCTCTTACTCCAAACATCTGATGATGTGATGTACTCTACATCTGTGAAACTTTAAGTAATGAAAAGGTGTATCTTTCTTGCAGAGGTGTGAAGGATTTCAGGTCAGGAGAGATTACTTTTCTTGTGGGATATATAACCATGTATAACCTTTTGCCAATGTTATTATATGTGGTACTCTTCCAAGTTTCTACATAACTAGATGAGCCCAAATAATCTTGGCTCACATGGAGCAGCTGTAAATTCAGAGTACCTATTCAAGAATTCTTCACCGAGATGTCACCATTTTCCCTGTTGAGTATACACGTGATGTACTAATTTCTCTCTTTACTTCTTCATTATTCAGACAGTATAGTCTAAATGATACAGTGCAGTGTTGAACTGATCTTATGTATCTACTTCCATCCCTCCCTTCCTGTTAGTGTCATTGTTGAAGTGGAATTTACCAGTGGTCAGGACTATTTTGACAGAATTATAGGACTCTCAGGCAAAGTAATGCATGGAGGCCTCTTGCATATGCAACAACAAAATAAATAGATTAGCATTGGGGCCCTTGACCATGCACCCACCTCCTCCCCCTGGCAACTGCCTACTGTGCTCAAGCCATAAGACAGCACTACCAGTCATAATTAGTATCTTCCTAGTCTTGTTGTCCAGATTGTGAATGTCTTCAAGCATCCAGTTTCGTATCTCAAATGTTGATATTAGCATTAACAGGCCAAAAGTATTATGGAATATAGTCTCATTGAATGTGGACAACCTAGACTCCTATACATCTTAAAGTCTACTGAAGTATTTCTTTGTCATTCTAACTTTATTCACAGCACTGATGTATCTCATTGGTTCTGAAATATTTGTAGCATTTGTCATTGAATGTATGTATATACATACGTAGGTACATATATATATGTATGCATATATGCTTATGTGTATGTATTTGTAGTTATGCGTATGTGATAGGTATTTGTGTGTATAGATGTGTATCAGTATATGTATTAGTGTATGTGTAAGCAATAGTGTATGTATGTATGTATGTATGTATGTATGTATGTATGTATGTATGTATGTATGTATGTATGTATGTATGTATGTTTGGATGTGTTTGTCTATTTAGGTGTGTCAGATATTTGCGTATGCTTTTACATGTGTGTGTGCATGAATATATGTGTATCTGTGGGTGTGTTTGTATGTTGGTATGTTTGTTTGGAAGAATATGTTTGAGTGTGTTTGTGGACTGGTGCAAAAAGAAAAGAGGAAGAGAAGTAGAGAGAGAGAGAGAGAGAGAGAGAGAGAGAGAGAGAGAGAGAGAGAGAGAGAGAGAGAGAGAGAGAGAGAGAGACAGAGAGAAAGAGAGGGAGAGAGAATTCAGGAAAGAACCATAGCAACTGCTTGCCCTTCCTCCTCCTTCCACCTCAACCTGTCATTCTAGGTAGATATTTGTTACAAGGTGTCACAGTAAAACACAATATACAATGGTGTAATGTAAGAAATATTGTGTATTGTGTGAAGGTCAACTAGGTTTGTCTGGGAATACCTTTCTACTGACCTCACCATTCCAGTTGAATTACTTGAAATACATTAGAACACACCCTACCATTGCACTGTACTTACATGGGATACATCCTTTCCATTATTAACATTCACAAGCTTCATTTAACTGTTAACTATAAAGGAAAGTAGTGGATAGTGATTCATAATGGTATAAGGAAGGTTGATCTGAGAGATAGTAAGAGAGGGAGAGAGAGAAGGGGGAGAGAGGGAGACAGAGAGAGAGGGAGAGGGAGAAGGAGAGAGAAGGAGAGAGAGAGTTAGGTAGATAGATAGATAGAGAGATAGGTAGGTAGATGGAGAGAGAGAGAGAGAGAGAGAGAGAGGAGTGAGATATAGAGGTGAAAAATAGAAGAGGAGAAAGAACTGAATGAGAGAGAAATGGGGGAGTTGTGAGAGGTAAGATATCAAGTTGAGTAAAAAGTAAGCAACCATGAAGAATTTGTACTGAATTTGTGCAAAATTTTGAAATTTTTTAAACAATTTTTGGAAATTGTCTGATAATACAGACATAGACTTGCCCAAATGCATCAATAAATTAACATTGATTTTTTTTCACTGTTGTTACAATCATCTGAAATGGAATTGTCAAAGTGCAATATTCAAGCAATTTTGCTATATAACTTCAAAAAAGGACGTAAAGTAGCTGAAAACTGCTCATGATATCAATGAAATGTTTGATGAGGAAATAACCAGTGAGTGGTCAGCTTGAAAATGGTTTAAACGATTTGCAGTGGAGACCTGAGCCTTGAAGATCAGAGTGGATGCCCATCTGTCATCAATGATGGTCTTTAATTGACCATGATTGAGAAAGATCCACGTAAAAACCACTTGAAAACTGGCAAAAGAACTTCAAGTTAGCCTGAAAACTGCCTGCAATCATTTGCATGTAATTGGAAAATCAAAAAAGCTTGACAAATGGGTTCCACACAATTTGATTGAAAATCATAAAATGTGCAAATATGAAATTTGCTCATCACTTCTCCATAACCAAACTGATCCATTTCTCGGCTGTATTGTACCTTGTGATGAAAAGTAGATTCTGTACAATAATAAAAAACGCTCTTTGCAGTGGTTGGACCAAAATGAAGCACCAAAAACCTTCCCTAAACCTGAGCTCTTCAAAAAGAAGGTTATGGTGACTGTTTGGTGGTGTACTGCTGGACAGACACATTCACTATAACTTCTTAAAACCCAGAAAAACCATTACTGCAGAAACGTATTGCCATGAAATTGCCAAAATGAATGAAGAACTGTTACCCCTTCATCCCAGACTGGTCAACAGAAGAGGGCCAATCATTCTTCATGATAATGCTTGACCACATGTTTCACTAATGCTGCTTCAGAGGTTGAGGTAACTTGGCTACAAAGTTCTCCCCGACCCAGCTTCTTCTCCAGACCTTTCTCCTACTGACAACCACTTTTAAAAGCACTTTGATGGTTTTCTGTGAGAGAAGGAATTCAAAAATGAAGCCAATGCTGAAAGTGCATTCAAAGAGTTCATCAGCTTCAGAACTCCAGATTTTTATGTTGCTGGAATAAACAAACTTGTAACTCAGCAAAAATGTGTTGATTGTGTTGATGAATAAAATTTTTGCATTGTTGAAATATATTGTGATGAATTTCATGTTTCAAAACGTTGCTTACTTTTTACTCAGCCTGATAGATAGAGAGATTCATAAGTACAGATATGGTGGGTGGTGAAGAAGTTCACTTTGCAGCTATACATTTTGGTTTTGATTCCATTGTATAACCCCTTTGACAAATGTCTTCTACTATGAGATCAGATCAGCTAAAGCTGTTAGAGTAAGATTTGGTTGATAGTAACTGTGTGGAAACTCATCTGAGTTACTGTACCTGTTTTTGGATGATTAACTTAATCCCATACTTTGTTTAACACCACCAAATGGCACTTGGGTGCCTTTAGCTGAGTCCATTCTGTTACAACTCTTCCTGTTACCTTTCATGAAGATTCTCCCCAAAAGATTAAGGACACTGCTCTTCCTCAGAATAAGCCATTAAAGCGATAAAAAGATAAAGACATAGAAAAATAGAGTTTGTTGGCACATGGTTGTTGTTGTTACTGTGGAGCCCCAGATTAGCAATGATTGACCAGTTAGTTCTATATTGTGGAGACAGTCAACCAAACAGATAGGTCCAATCTACAGATCTGTTGTCCCTTTTATAACATGCCTAATTGAGAATATACAGTATACTTCCTTAGGGAATGATAAATTGCATGAGTACAGTATGACTGTCTGAACATAGTTATACCCTCTCCTTCTGTTTCTGTAGACTATTATATTCCAGTGATGGCTCCAGCAGATATAGGGAAGGTGGGTGCAGTTGGAGAGCAACAGTTGCTGTTCCTCAATCATTATTGTTGGTGGTATGGAGCTCAGGGCTTGTGAAACTACTGTTTGTATGTGCTTTTATGTTTATCAGGCCAAGTTGGTGAAACAGTGATTTTAGGAAGTTGTTGTAGCAGCATATAGAGTGATGTATATGTGTCAGGGTGTTTAGAAGTGGGTTTTTTACATCTAAATTTATTTATTTTTTTGTACATAGTGACAAAAATTGGTTCCAGATTCAGTCCCTCTGCCTGGCACATTGGGCAAGTGTCTTCTACTATAGCCTTGAACCAACCAAAGATTTGTGAGTGGATTTGGTAGACAGAAAGTGAAGGAAATCTGTTGTATGAATACACACACAGACACACACACACACATCTGTGTGTGTGTGTGTGTGTGTGTGTGTGTGTGTATTTGTGTCTGTGTCTGTCAAAACTTGACAGGTGCTAATTCTGTATTCTTTGGACACATAAAACTCAAAGCATTCTCACCAGGATTCAAACAGGGAAAAAGTCATTACAAATATTCTCATCATTCCTGGTCCAAAGCTAAACTATTTCAGTGAAACTGCATGGCTTTTTGAGTAAGTGAGTAAGTATCTTCAGCTATAGCCCTTGGCCAACTGAAGCCTTGAGAGTGGATTTGGTAGATAGAAATTTAAAGAAAATATATATTTATGTTCTGAGTTCAAATTCCTTCCAGGACAAATTTGCCTTTTATCCTTTTGGGGTCGATAAAATAAACATCAATCAAGTACTGTGGGCCAATGTAACTGATCTTTCCCTCTCCTCAAAAACTGTTTGCCACTGTATTGAAATTTGAAACCATTGTTTTGGTTTCTGGAATCTCATATATTTAAGGGGAACTTTCATGAATGATATTGTTTAATTATATTTGCAGGAATATTTTGGTAAACACAAACTGTTCTAACACTTTCTGATAGAAAAAATATTTCTCTTTGATGAACCTACATTGTTTGTTTGTCATTCAGATCATAACCATCTGTCTTCTTTTCTGGTATATTATAGTTAAGATAGCTTTATCTGGCATATTCATTCATTTTTAAGAAGGCAGTGTCAGCTGTTGAATGAAATTTAACTGTCAATTATAGCAGATTGAGTGAAAACATGGCAACCACTTCTTTCTGAAGTATTCTTTCTCTAGATTTCTTGATGCTCTTTTGCACTAATATCTGTTTTAGATGGAATTGAACTTGAACTGTGAAACCCCAAATTGTTACAACTCATCTGGATTGGTACTTTATTTACCAACTTCAAAAAAATGAAAGGCAAAAACGTTGAGCTTTGCAGGATTTGAAATCAAAGTAGAGAAAGTTTGAACAAAGCCATCCCACTCTCTACTGTAGCCCCATTCATTCAGAGGGGATTTTTGTTTAGAAAACTGCATAGCAACTTAACTAATACTGGTACCATGGAAAAATGCATCCAGTACATGCTGTAAAGTGGTTTGCATTAGGAAGGGCATCTAACTATAGAAACCATCATATGCCACAATCATATGCCTCTACCTAAGAGATGACTTGGCCCAGAACACTAGGCTGTTAACCTGAGCAGGTTCATTTGCCCTGGTGATTCCTTGAGTAGTCTTACCTGGACTCTTTTGCTGACTGGGGCAGTGTTAACACCTTACCATCATTTGGTTTGGTCCATCAGCAGAAGTAAGATACTTAGTTGTTTGCTAGAAGCCATCAAGTGAGAGAGTTGAATGAGGATCAGTGATGCCTGTCCAGTTGACCATTCCTGAAAAGGTGCAGCTCCTAGATACCAAAGATACTACCTCTATTCAGAGACCCCTTCACTCCTATCGAGGGACACAAATAATACTCACATGTTGTTGTTTAACCCTTAAGTTAGCTTGAATTGAGCAAATCTATGATCAAAGATCCAGCCATGACCATCCCCTCTTTTTGAATATGAACTTCATTGTCCAATGTATCTTTCTCTTTTTATGACAGTAGGGTGTAATATCAAGGAAATTTTGCTGTTATTGCTAGCAGATCAAGCAACCAAGAAAGAGGCTGTCTGTCTGTCTCTCTGTCTCTCTTTCTCTCTCTGTCTGTCTCTCTGTCTGTCTGTCTCTCTGTCTCTGTCTCTCTTTCTCTGTCTCTCTTTCTCTCTCTGTCTCTCTTTCTCTCTCTGTCTCTCTTTCTCTCTCTGTCTCTCTCTCTCTTTCTCTCTCTCTCTCTCTCTCTCTCTCTCTCTCTCTGTGCTTCTGTTTCTATGTCTGTCTGCCTGTTTGTCTCACTTTGTCTCGGTCTGTCTGTCTGTCTGTCTGTCTGTCTGTTTGTCTCTGTCTGTCTATCTGTCTGTCTGTCTGTCTGTCTGTCTGTCTGTTTGTCTGCCTGCCTGCCTGCCTGCCTGCCTGCCTGCCTGTCTGTCTGTCTGTCTCTCACTCACTCTCTCTCTCTCTCTCTCTCTCTCTCTCACTCTCTCTCTCTCTCTCTTGCTCTCTATCATTGCATATATTATGTAGTGTTGAAATTTTTATGATAGTTATATTTGTCATTGAGATATATATTGTAAAGGAAAAATGAAAATACAGATTTGGGTTGCTTCAACCCTTGTCTGAAGGATGTTGGGAAATACTGAAATACAGCTTAAAGAAAGGTCTAAAGAGAATAACTGATAATTATTTTTATGATTAGTCTAAGGTTTGGATTATTCTAGACCAGTGATACTCAACCAGGGTCCATATGGCCCCTGAGAGTCCATATAAAATTTTTGGGGTCCATGCAACAAAACAAAAAATTAAGGATTCACAATAGTATTTTAAAAGCCCCTGAATAAATTTTGTTTTAGAAGTATGTACTGGTATGTAATCTAGAAACGTCTAGGTTTCTTTTTCTAACATTTTACATAATTCATCCAACACAAAGTGACGTGTGAAAAACAAAATGGGAATCTTTGAAGAAGTTTCTATACAACTAGTTTTTAAACATCAAATGGCTATGGGTAGGTGGTGGGGGCAAGCAGAATAAATTAGTAATCAAAGGGGTCCATAGGTAAAAAATGGTTGAGAGCCCCTACTCTAGACACTTCTTCAATTGATCCTACACCATATATATGGAAAACAAAATATTTTTTTTAGCAGTTGTTTTGTGGAATGTAAACAAGATTGCAAGTGAGAGATATTAATCTAATGAAGTACCCAATTAACAGGTATTATTGTCAGGATAGTAGAACAAAAGGAACTGAACACTCAGTCTTTATTTACATTGTATTGCTTTAGGTACCATGGTATACACATTAAAAGGAACTGACCCTGAAGGACGAACAGTGAAATACTCAATAAGTACAAATGTCTTTTCTGTTGATACATACAGTGGTGAAGTTACTCTTGTAAGGCGTCTTGATTATGAGGTAAGAGTGGTCATTTATAACACAAACGCTACCATTCCTCTTCCCCTACTAATGTATCTTATATTTATTTCCCCATATAAAAAAAGAGTGAGATAGTTTGAAGTTGTGTGTGGTAAAAGGAAAAGAGGTTCACCTACCTTCCTCTCGTTGACACCTGTCTAGCAGTAATCTCTCTGATGAGCCTGCCCTCCCCCTGTCACCCAGTATAAGCAGCTGCTATATGACCAAACCTGGGAGCAAATTCACTAATGTCCGTCCACATGCCTCCAATGGGCCACAGAGGCTGACACTTGCCTCTCTGCCCCCACTTCCCCTCTTGAGCTTCCTCTTCTGGTCAGCCCCTTGATCATTGACGTCACAACCCGCTTCTTCCAGCTCATCCCCACATGCCCCCATGATCTCAAAGATGACCTCCTCACTTCATACCATGTCAAAATCTACCAACCACCCTTGCATGCTGTGATATTCTTAAGCTTGGAACATCATTCTCTTCCTCTTCTCCACAATCATCATCCGACAAAGCGATAATCCTACAAACATCTAAGATGTGACATGGCATTCCATTCACAGAAATGTTGTTTCTGGAATTGATAGCCATCCCTATTCCTCTGTTCCATTAAGTTGTGTACTGTGCATTTGGCAACTTGACCCAGACATCATCTCCCACCTCCACGAAGACAGGTCCTCTCTCTTCCACAGGGCATTCCGATGGTTTACTTGGATGCTGCCATTCATATTTGAATATTGCTCTATGTGGCATGGACTCTTCAGCCTGTCCTGATTGGGGTGGCATGTTGTACCAGAATACTGTTTCCAGCAGCAAGATGTGTCCCCTCTCCGCCATAGCCTTGATCGCTCAATGATGTCTTTCTACAATCCCATTTCCATTCAGCCTGTATGCTGCTCTGAAAAAGCGGTTCACTTTCCACCTGTCAAACATCTCCTTCAGTGCCTCGGAATGAAACACTGTGCTGTTGTCCATCAGCAATTCATCCATAAGGCCCAGCTCTAAGAATATCTCATTTAGAATACATGCAATCTCGTCTGCAGTGCCTGCCCTCAATTCCCTCTAAATGGCCATCCGGCTCAGCCCACAGTTGACTATCGAGGGATACGTCCCCTGTCAGTAGTGTGTTACATCCACTGCCAGTTGTTTCCAGTTGTGCTCTATCAAAATGTTTTCCTGCTCATGCACACTCGGAGCAGGGTTGATGGATTGACACCTATCGCAGTTCCTGACCACCTTTAGGATGCTCCGTCTAGTAATGTTGGCATCAATCCTCCTGGCAAGAAACAGGGTCCTACCCATGCTGATATGATGCATGGCATACAGTCTCCTTAGTTCAGAATCATTTAACTGACACACCACAACTACCCCTTGCTTCGATTCTTCTGGATCCCCTAACCAAGCCATTTTCACCCTGGTTAGTACGTCTGTCTTGTTTCTCTCTGAAGACACAAAGACCATGTTCAGCTTCAGGCTGAACTTAGCAAACAGTTCTCCTAGGTGGTGCTTCACTAACATTTCCACAGCCCCTTTGGTTTGCACCCTCTTCTCATTGGTGATCACCAGTCCTACCAAGCCAAGCATGGTAGCTGAATCCGTCTGGATTTTGATGGAGTGCAGCTCCCATTTCAAGGCCAAATTCACTCCCTTCAGCACTGCGTCCAACTCAGTGACATTGATGTGGTTGTAGTTGTCTGCTTTTTGAAGCCAGGCTGTGACCTCCATTTTGGCACCTCCGATTTCCAACACAACTCCTATTGCAATGCTGCTAGTATCACACCATACAGTCCCGTTATCTGATTTGGGCACATACCAGTTCCCCCTGACTGGATCTTCTGCTCTTCTCTTGTCTAGGATTTCCTGCATCATCATCACTGTTCCCTCTCCCACCTTGTCACCTCAGTTATCCCCTTCTCATCTCTTGGTGTAACTGCATGCCTTATGCAGCCACCCCAAGATTGGGTAGTGACCTACTAATTTCCCACACATCGAGAACAGTTCTCTCCTGCAGACATTGGCAGCCACTTCCAGGATCTCATTCCACATCTGAAACACTAACATGCATGTTCTATCTCGTTGAAGCTTCAGCCCCAGTGCCGCTCCTCCAGTCATTGGCTCTGGTGGGTTTGCAATCATCCCAAATTTCTTCAGATGTCTCACAACCTCTGTGGCAGGCACTACAGTCTTGTCCACTAAGATGTCATCTATATAGGAATTTGTAGCCCTTCTTATCCTATCCACCTTTCCCAGGATAGATTTGAGCACTGTCACCATGATTTTCAGCACAGAATTCAGCCCGAAACCCAGCCTTGTCATACAATGTGTCTGGCCCTTGTATCGCACCAACTGCTACTGCCAAATATGCCGACTTCAAGTCAAAAATTGTCACTGTCTTAGTCGACTGTCTCCATATGTGCAGTGTCTCATCACAGACGTCAGTCACCTTGTTACCTGTGTGGGATGATACATGGCCATTCATCTCCCGAAAGTCCAGCACCGGTCTCACTTTACCCTTTGTTGGCTGTACCACTGCCATCAGAAGTAGCACTCTACTCATCACCTCCTCCTTCCACGGGATAAGGACACTTTCCTTAATCCACCTCTCTACCTCTTCTTCAAATTCACTCCTGCCATGATCTTTCAGGCTCTGCTGGTAGCAGCTCACCCTGTTCTTCAGCATTGGGGGCTCCTCTTTCCAGCACTACACTATCATCCACCGCTGACCAATGAACACAGCCCGAAAAACCTTGTCTTCAATGGTGTAGACAGTGCATCCCCTTGCAGAGCTCTGCTCCCTCTCACATTCCTGACTCACAGTGCATGATGCCCCCCTGCCACCAAAACAAAACCACGTCTCCTCCAACACTGACATCTCCAAGGTGGTTGATCACATCCATTCCCATTACCACATCAATCCCGTCTACCATGTGGTTATTGTGATCGCCCGCAACCTTAGTGTTGTGCCTCGCACCACTATTTCCATATTGCTGCTATCCTTGCATTCGATTTCAATGTCATTGACCATTCGTTTCCTTCCATTTCTTTGTCACCCTTGCGGTCATGAGAGATGTTGTGCAGCCTGTATCCATGAGGGCCTTGAACGTCTTTCCCCCATCTATGACCTCAACTATGGGCAGTGACTGCACAAGTGCCTCTACTTGTTTGTAGAGGAAGTTTGAGAGGCAGCAACTTCCTCACGGTCTTTTCCCTGACCACAATTTCAGGTGAGATGTCCAGTCTGTTTACACCAGTAGCAAAAAGGTCTGTGCTCCATGCACTCCCTCACCATGTGTGGTCTCTGGCACTTAAAACACTGGCCTGTGAATGGCTGCTGTTGTTACCCGGCAGGTTTCTTTTCTTCTTTCACTGGCCAATGTGGGCTTCTGCAACCACCATCACCACTGCCTTCCTCCTGGTGCTTTGTGTTAATACGTGGGCACGAACGATGAGCTCGTTCGTCATTGTTTTTTTGCTGCCTAGCAATTGTTGTAGCTGCACTGACATGTTGGGAAAGCCATTCACAGAAGCCAGTTGTGCTGCTTTCTTTCCCTCTCTAGTGAAACCAGGCAGCACTGTCAGTGTCCGTACCTCCACAGCATATTCATCAACCTGTTCCCCTGTCCACCTGACCGTTCCCAGCTTAGCAAAAGCGGTGTACTCTCCCTCTGTGTAAGCCTCTCTCAAGCGCTGCTCGGTCTTTGCCATGCTCAATTGATCTTCATTCATTTTGAGGCACAGTGTCAGTGCACTCCCCTCCAACTGATTATCTTGCAGAACCTGCATAAAGCTATGTGTACTGCATCACCCCATTCTTACTATTTCAGTAGTTTGAAATTTTTCTTCAACTATGACTTCATTATTGTGTTTGTACATTTGTGTGTGTGTGAAATATGTATTTTCAATTCAGTTTTGCCTCATTTCTTCTAAACTTGGCTTTGTTTATGAAAAAATATTTCAGTTTTATCAATTCTAAACGTGCATCACTCCACCCCTATTATTATTTCCAGCAGAAAATAATAAAGGCAATAAATAAATAAATGATATAAGAAATAAAAGAAAGAGAAAATCCCTGAAAAAGTTGAATAATTGAAAAAAAATTGCAATGTCTAAAATCTTGTTTTAATATATTGTTTATCTATTGTACCAGAACACTAAAGTTGTTCGTGTCACAGTCACCATTTCTGATGGTCTAAATGTGGTAAGTACTCAAGTTTCTTTTAGAAAATATTATATAACATAATTTTGAGATATTTGTGGCATCTGTGACTTATTTGTGACATATTTATGACATGTGTGTAATGTGTGTGACATATCTCATTGTCATCAGCTTTATCTCATATCTGAGAATTTAGTTTCTTCTTTGCTAAACACTTCTATTATGGTGATGGTGTTGATGACACTGTAGTCCAATTCTTGCGTAAATGAGTTGATGGCATTGGCTGCATGGTAATGGTGGTGGAGGACGAGGTTGATTTTATTGAGCCTTTTTCTCCTGTCATTTGATTTCTTCATTTTCTATTCTGGTAGCTTCAAAGTTTTTGGTTCTGATGGTGATGGGACATTGCCACTTGATACAGTCTTAGGCTTGTGTTTCAAACAATTTGAGCTCAAGTCAGGTGGTTTTCAGTGTTGTTTGAGTTAGTCCTTGTATCTTTGAAGAGAGCAACCCTATGGTCTAAATGTGTGACATGAGTTGTTAGTATGTTAATGGGAGGCCAGTTTGTTTGAGCATCAGACAAAAACCAATCAATATATTGGAACTCATTTAAACAGTCATAGCAGCCATCATAAAAAACATATGACTTGTATCATTGTTAATATATATATATATATATATATATATATATATATATATATATATATATATATATATTTATATATATATCTTTATATACCTTGTGATGTTATTGTTCATATAACTTCCTCCTATTTTTATTCTAATTCAGGTACCCCGTGATGTCATAGTCAGCATAAAAGACACCAATGATGTAATCCCAAGTTTTTCCAATGAAACATATTCTGTAAAGGTCCCAGAAGTAAGTGATTTTATTGTATAGTAGTGTGGTGTTGATCTTGTAGAAATATAGTGGTAGCTAGTGGTAACACAGTGGTAATTTTATCACATAATGATGATGTATTATGAAAGTTTATTAGTAGTGTTGTGGTGGTGGTGATATAGCATCAGTGCAGTGGTGGTATAAGGTTATAATGATTGTGTAGTAATGATGCAGTGGTGATAGGGTACTGGGGCACTGGGATACTTTAATATTGACATTGTAGTTTTTAGTGACAGAAGACAAACCAATGTAGGATAACTGAAAGAACACTGACTGATGAAGTTTCTTTTGAAAGAGAGAAAACTATTGACAAAGTTGTGCTTACATGGAAGAGGCTTTGTAGTTGGCAATGGTCTGGACGACAGGCTGCATGAATTACCTACTGGCTTTGGTGAAAGGCTGATAGTTTTCCATTTTGCTGGCTCTAACAGACATATGGCATCACTGTGTATAAGCCCACACTTGATATAGACACAGAAGTTAAAGAGAAATTTGATACTATCCTAGATGGTGCCCTACCTAGGATACCAAAACAAAGCAAAAACATCTTGATGGGTAACCTCAATGCCAGAGTTTTGAAAAGAAGGTATTGGAAAAGCAAACTCAAATGGCAGTTTACTCCTAACTAAATGCCGAGAGCACAACCAAATGATCATCATCTCTCTAATTCAAAGCAAAAATAGAGGTAAGGGCTTTTGGCAACATCTGTCACCAAAGTAGCATTATATGATTCAGTATGTTTCAAGTTGTTGTGCAGAAAGTACATGATTGTGGTAGTTTTTTTGTGGGAATGAAAGTGCTAGTTTGGTTAGCACCTTCCACAGAACTTTACAATTTATAGAATCAAATGCCTTAGTAAGGTCAAAGAAATCCATGCACAATACCTTGTGCAGCTAAAAGCATTTCTCCTGTAGTTGACAAGCACAAAAGAGCTTATCAATAGTGCCTCTAGAAGGATAGAAATGAGATTAAAATTCAGATAGGTGAGTCACCAATGGTAGAATGAGTCAGACAAGAAGAACTCCAACCAAGAAATTTGAGGAAGTGTGGTATCAACGTTTAAGAGTGGGAATCATTGGCAAATAGTTCACACAAGCAGAGATGGATTGTCTAGGCTTCACACATTAACATGGCATGAAATGAACATCTCAACGATTAAATGTGAACATAGAAAGAAGCATGAAATGATCAACACAACCTCTCTTCTCCAATGAGACAACATATCCTTGGTCTGCAACCAGACTTGTAGAACTCACATTGGCACAACGTCCAAATTTCCGATTTGTCAAATTATCAATGAGAAAATACGCAAAGAGTACACCTGGTGATAGGTTGTCAAATCAAAAAATACTTATCAAGCATTAACGGGTTATTGAGTAATAAGGATCTTGCTTGCCTTCAGACAAAACCCTCTCACATTACAGTAACACATTGGCAAGGTCCAAATTTGGCAAAAATATCAACTACATAGAAACCATCCCAAC
>NC_142929.1:116992657-117032657 GCF_046866305.1 Octopus bimaculoides
TGTGAAATTATAAGTTATATCATTCATGTTGTATTCATATTCTAAAGAAATTTCAATTTAAATCCAAACACTTTTGTAAAGGTGATTTGTTCTTGTTGTTTAGTCCCAGGTCAACCTTAATTTAACCACCTGCTAATCAAAAGCATTCTAAACCTAACTATTCTATCTTCTTAGGATATCCAGTGCTACATTACACAATTACATGGAAAAATGCGAGCAAGAGAAATGATATTCTTAAAATTATGAACCTGGAAAATTACAGGACAAGTTATTACACTTGGAAAAGTTCAGGACAAATTATTACATCTGGTAAAGTACAGAAGAAAATTTTTACTTAAAATATTGCAGCTAAGGATAAAATTTCAAATAAAATAGTTAGATTTAGAAAATATTAGCATTTATTAAAACTAAAAATTTTATAACAAGTTATTACTTCTATTAAAATAAAAAATAACTCAAAATATTTTTTGCACTTTAAAAAAATTCTTTTTTTTATTATTAATTAATAATTAGAAATTTGAAAATAGGTTGTGAAGAATAATAGTAGTACATAATTAGTTAGTACAATAAATAGAATAATACAAAAATTAGTTATATTACAGTAAAATCTACCTATAACAGCAAATTCACAGTAAAATTTGCTTGAGTTATTGCCAAGTCTTCACATTTTTAGTTTTGACCCAATGCCTATTTTTTACATAGTGAATTTGCCTACCATATATACTATACTACTTTGCATAAACTTTAGCTATATTGGCACTTCTGGCTCTCATTTTTTAAGTATTCTAGTGTGTCAATATTTTAACAAAATGACAGTACCTTTTTTAATTATGTTACTTTGTAAATTAAAATCAAATAATTTTTAATATTCAAATTTTATCCTTAGCTGCAATATTTTAAGTAAAAATTTTCTTCTGTACTTTACCAGATGTAATGATTTGTCCTGAACTTTTCCAAGTGTAATAACTTGCCCTGTAATTTTCCAGGTTTATAATCTTAAGAATATTATTTCTCTTGTTTGCATTTTCTCATGTAATCCATGTTTTTTCCAGGCTATGCTATTATGCTAATTAATAATGTGTCAAATATGTCAATTAGCAGTGTTGTTGATAACTTTTTCCTTACCTCATGACGCTGGTGATATATTAAAAGTCTCCTTATCAAACTATATTCATAAAAAACTATAGAACTATATTATCACTCTCAAATTTGAGAAACAAATGCTTATAACTTTTTTCTTTTAAAACTTCATTGCATGAGATTGATACCATAAAATTCCTCGAATTGAACTCTTTTATTTAAGCTTAATTAAAATATAGTTTGTTTTTAAGATAAAAAATGTTAATTATACTTAAATCCAATCTTTTGCCTTATATTTTTTCATGATATTTTACCTCACAACTTTTTTGATACAAATTATTGTTGCATGGAACCAAAACTATGAAATTCTTCATGTTTTCTTCTATCATCGAAGCTAAAATAAATGATTGGTGGTGATACTTACTCTCCTATAATGTTGCAACAAATTTTGATGTAAACTTTTTTCTACTGGATCAAATCTCAATTTTTTAATGTGAAAATGTAGCTAGGGACCAATCTTCTTCAAAAATGTTAACAGTTTTCCATTTGGTTAAGAACTGAATTAGCGACAAGCAAGCTCTGAAAGATGCTGCATGTAAGTAAATTGCAGCCTTAAGAATATTATTCAACTATGGTAGTAGTTGAATGATATGTTTTCCTTGTTTATGATATTGAGATTGTGATTTCAACCACCATATCAAGCAGTTTAAGCAGCGATTTTTCACAGCTATTTCTAATGGGTTTTGTGACCATGTAAAAGTTCTTTCATTGGTTTGTCATATTGGTGCCGACTAACTGGAATAGATGAAAAGTAAAGTTGACCTCAGTGGGGTTTGAACTCATGACATAAAGGGCAAGAACAGATACTACAAGACATTTCATCTGATGCCACATCTAAGTTGGCATTAAATTAGCAATGGAGAATATAATGATGGAATTGGTGATTGTGTCACTGACAAAGTCAACTTAGAAACAATTATGATTCCTGTATCTCTCTTTTATTTTCAAGGACGGTAAAAACAACAAGACACAAAGTGTTGAAATACAAGTAGAGGATGTTGCTGATTCTCCACCATATTTTGTGGCGGCTTTCTCTGTGTCATTGGAGGAAGTGGATAACATAGTAAGTAGCTGCCCTCACAGATATATGTTATGGTGTTTGTGTGCATAGTGGTAGTGTTGTGTGTTGTGGGGGTACTGTGATATGGGCACAATACCACCACAGTAGATGTGTATGAGAGTAGCACAATAAAGCAGTAGTATGATGTGGTATTAGTGTATTGTGGTATTAGTTTGTGTTGTAGTATTGCTGTGTTGTGGTAGGAGTGTGAAGTGGTAGTGGTATTTGTTGTAATAGTGATGTTAGTGTGTTGTGGTATATTGTGATGTTAGTGTAATATGGTTGTGTGGTGTGATAGTATTGTGTTGAAGTAGTAATATAGTGCAGCATTAGTTTAGTGTTGTAGTAGTGTGGTGTGGTGTCAGTGTGTTATGGTAGTGGTTATGTGGTAGTTGTGAGTTGCTATATTAGTGTATGCTGTAGTGGCAGTGTGTTTTGTAGCAGTGGTAGTTGTTGTTTAGCCTTAGGTTAACCTTATGCCAGGAGACCTATGATCAAAGCAATAACTGGTTTGTCATTTTAGGAGAAACAAAAACTTTATTGTCTAATGTCTGTTCATTTTCTAAAAACAGAAGAATGTGACTTGAGGAATTTGACTGCTATTTCTAACATTTCAAGTGACCACATAGAGACTATGAAAAAATACACAGAACAATAGGGAGAGTGTGGTGTAGAAGAATAGACAACAACAACAACAACAACAACAAAGAAGTCTCTATGTGGTCACTTGAAATGTTAGAAATAGCAGTCAAATTCCTCAAATTACATTCTGTTTAAAAAAAAAAAAAAATGAACGGATACATTGGACAATAAAGTTTTTGTTTCTCCTAAAATGACAAACCAGTTATGGCTGGACTGTCTTTGATAATAGGTCTTCTGGATTAAGGTTAACCTGGGGCATATGATGATGCATAGTATACTATTTCAAGTACTTTGCAGTTTATTGTGGTTCAAACAGGTACAACAGTCCTTGATGGATCTAATGTATTCTTTATAAACTGCTTTTATTTCTTTCTGCTGGCCAGATGTGGTACCTGTGGTTGCTCTAAGGATGTTTGCCCATTGTCTTGCTTTCTTTACTGTGTTTTCTATGTGTGTGTCATGATGAATGTTGTGAAGGAGTTGTATGTAACTTGCAGTGTTTCTGTTTTCTGTATGTGTTGTTAAATATTACATACATTAGATGTGATGCTTTGTTGTATCTCATGTTCTTTAGTGTTGTAGGTGGATTCGGTAGGCATTTCTTTACCTCTGTTGTTGTGGAACCAGGTTTCTAGGTGACTTAAACAAGGCTTAAGTAATGTTCCACAGCATTGTCTTGAATATATTGAGAACTTAGGAGTGTGTTGTCATTTGTGCACAGAGTTTTATATTTTTGAGGTGGTGTGGGACTGTTGTGCAGATATAAGTTGAAAAATATTGCTGAGAGAACATATCCTTGTGCTATTCCATTTGAAATATCTGATAAAGGTGTTTACTAAGTGTTGTGGTGTGGATGTATTATTCAAGGTTGGTATTGCGGTGTGAAGTTTTGCATGACTATTGTTATTGTTGCTGAAGTTATATGTGCAAATTACACTATAAAGTGCTTAGTTGTTAGTTTTGTAGTTTATACTTGATAGTTTATAATTTTACCGATTGGCTAACACTGAAGGTAAAGTCAATAGTATGGAAAATTATGAACTTCTCATCTCAGACATTGAAATACTTAATGAGTTTAATTGTTAATGATCTGTTATAGTTAAATTTTTTCACTGACATCTATTTACTTTCATAACATTGCTGTCATTTTCTTTCAGGGAACATTTATTACAAATATTAAAGCTGTAGATGGAGATATGTCAAATCCACGAAAAATATACTATGAAATTTCCAATGGTTTGTTTGCATCAACCTTTTTATAGTCTCTCAAGAATCTTTCAGTGGAATGTTACCATGAAATTTATATTTGCTTGTTCATTTAAATTCTGTTTTCCTTAGTTAGAATTGGCTAGACAGGGATTATATGAGGTAGGATTTAATGGAGGGGGTTCTTTCTGTCACTAACCCTTATCTGTTTTTCAAGTAATGAATGTTTTATTCCACAGGCGTTTGAAAGTGCAGAGAAACCAGATGTAAAGTCAACAACAAATGTGAACATCATCACTGTTTCATTCGAGTGGTGACAAGTTGTGGAATATCAACATCTATGGACAATTGCTCTTGTACACACACACACACACACACACACACACACACACACACACACACACACACACACACACACACACACACACACACAAATCTCTTTCTCTCTCACTCTTTCTCTCTCACTCTTTCTCTCTCACTCTTTCTCTCTCACTCTTTCTCTCTCACTCTTTCTCTCTCACTCTTTCTCTCTCACTCTTTCTCTCTCACTCTTTCTCTCTCACTCTTTCTCTCTCACTCTTTCTCTCTCACTCTTTCTCTCTCACTCTTTCTCTCTCACTCTTTCTCTCTCACTCTTTCTCTCCCACTCTTTCTCTCTCACTCTTTCTCTCTCATTCTTTCTCTCTCTCTCTCTCACTCTCACATACACACATATGTGCGCGCACACACACACACACACACACACACGATAGGCTTCCTGCAATTTCACTTTGAAAGCGTTGGTTGGTTTGGGGCTATAATGAAAGACACTTCACCAAAGTGAAAACACATATCTATCTGTCTGTCTATCTGTTTCTTTATGTTTGTGTATGCACTTGTGTGTGTGTATGCACTTGTGTGTGTATGCACTTGTGTGTGTGTATGCACTTGTGTGTGTGTATGCACTTGTGTGTGTGT
The DNA here is from genome assembly GCF_046866305.1 of Octopus bimaculoides. NCBI lineage: Eukaryota > Metazoa > Mollusca > Cephalopoda > Octopoda > Octopodidae > Octopus > Octopus bimaculoides. Next base: position 116,997,663 of record NC_142929.1, read on the forward strand.
ATGCACTTGTGTGTGTGTATGCACTTGTGTGTGTGTATGCACTTGTGTGTGTGTATGCACTTGTGTGTGTGTACGTGAAGATAGAAGATGAGCTTGGGCTAACTGAAAAAAGTGGGTAGCAAGGAAATATATCAAATAACTAAAAGGAAAGCTAGGTGCAAGGGGAGAATTGGAAAGAAAGAAGTTCTGTAGTATGAGAATCAGAATTGCTTTGTGTTCAGAATAATTAGACATTGTGCTTGGAATCAAGATGTCCTTGAGGAGAAGTGGATATGCAATGACAATAGCACACTTGCTCTTACCGATGCTGCAAAGAAAGTGGCATAGAAATGTTATAATGAGGGGCTGATAAATATGGAGAATGCATGGAAGAGTGAGAATCTACTCCAAACAGACCTCATGAGTTGGGTGTAGGATGGTATATGGGGGAGAAGGGGGATAAAAGATATGAAAACAGGGAAAGCAGCTGGACCATCAGAAGCAGTCACTGAGATGCTTAAAATATCAATCACTAAATATATGAAGGTGCCGTACCCAATGACTAACATGGCAACATGATTAAAAACTATTACAAAGTCAAAGGAGATGCTCAAAGGAAAGGAAACTACAGAGGTAGTAAATTGTTGGACCAGATCATGAAAGTTACATAGAGAGTTATAGCAAATCCATAAGAAACAGGATTAGCCTAGATGAGATGCTGTTTGGCTTTGTACCAAGAAAAGGTACCACTGATACTATCTACCTAGTGAGACAGCTGCAAAAGAAGTACTTAGCTAAAAGTGAATCTCTATATCTAGTATTTGTTGTCCTGGAGAAGGCCTTTGATAGGGCTCCTCACTGTTATATGATGGGTGCTAAGGAAGTTAGGGGTAGATGTAGTTAGCAAGGTAAGAGTTAACAATGATGAATTAAGCATGCAGTTAAAGGTTCATCAGAGCTTGGTCCTCATCCCTCACCTGTATATTATAATCCTCCAAGGTATGACAGGGGAGTATAAGATTGCCTATTTTTGAGAAACCTTGAAAATTGATCTCAAGATTCTGAACCCTACAAAAGAGATGACAACCAATTGTAATGATTGGCAACATGCTGTATGGGAGAAAACCTACTCTTTTAAGCAAACAAGGCGAAAAGAAAGCGAATGAGGGGAGTGCTGTTGGCTGGGATGCTCCTCAGGGTCTCTCTCACAGACTCCCCACCCAAATGCTTTTACTGTTTTCTGCTCTCCCAACTACATCTATGGTACCATGAGAAGGACAGATATACTGGGATAGATACATTGTTATAACAAACCCCCAACTGTTAAAGAAAAACAGTAAAATAAGTAAATGTATCTGTGTATGACTTAGACTGTTTGGTAGATCACTGAGGAGTATACATGAAAATGAAGCAAAAAGTCCATAGGTATTCTGTTGAGCACAAGAAACAGTGGGTCAAAGCCATGCTTGGCTAATAACAATGGTGATAGTTGTGATGATAGTGATGATGATGTGTTGGCAATGGTGATGGCAGTAGTAATAAGGCTAACAGTAAAGATGATGATGATGATGATGATGATAAAGATTGTGAATTTATTTATTTGAATTTAGTTTCAGATTCATATCAGTACTTCAGAATCGATCCATTGAACGGAACAATAACCAACAAGGTGCCTCTAGATCATGAAGATCCCAACCTACAATTTAGCGCCATAACCATACCTTTAAAGGTAAATAATCCAAAACAACAAACTCAGATGAATTAGTTTACATAATGAACCATCATCATTAATTACAATTTAGAACATTCTGACTTCTCTATCACTTCAATAAGGGTTTCTTACCAACATAAAATATCACATTCCATGTTCTTTAACTTTTATATTTGTTTTCTGTTTTCTCACCTTTATATTGACTTTTTTGCTTTAGATAAAATCTTTGAGAAATTTTTATAAACATATTTATGAAAATGTCTCCAAGCTATATTATTGCTGTGTAGATATAGGCCAACCATGGTCAAGTACACCTCTGGCATGCTGGTACTAGTTATTGTTTAGTCCCAGGATAATCCTGATAAGGCAAATCTATGGCATATTATTATTGGTTGTTGTTTAACCTCAAGTCAGTTTTAATCAAGTTGACTTTTCTTATACAGGTTGTGATTATTGGATTGAGTCACATGATAGTATGTAAACTGTGTAAAGCATGCAATGCTCACAGAATTAATGCAACACTCTTTCTCACTACATTCTCAGTACCTGTAAAATAGTAACTGTTCTCTACAGTTGAATGGTTAAGGCTAAGAAGATGGAGGTAGAGGGAACAATCCAGTAGTAAAATAAAATTGCTATAACAAAGTAAATGTATAAATTGATCAGACCTCTTTTTCACCCCTAAAATCCAAATATATTCCACTTACACTTGTCACTATAGTGGTTATCATAGTTGCTGTGGTCATTGTTGTGGTTGTTGTTGTCATTGTCCCTTTCCTTGCAATTGTGTAACCTCAGATGAATTCTTGATTGAGGAGATTTATTACCCATAGGTAATAGACCTATGAACTTTTGGTTAGCTGGGAGTTGGATATTTGTTCAGGTCACATGTTATTTCCCCTCATAAAACCAACCACGAAATTTAATGAATTATATTCATTTCCATATTGACATTACAAAGATTACTTGCCAAATGTTATATTGCTGTATATAAAGAATGCGTTTATGTATGTTTGGCAAGATGTAAGATTGGTATATATCTGTGCTGGCAAGTGGCAAGAGATTAGAATGTCCTGTGTTTATAGTAGGCAATGTGATTCTTTTTCAATTGGGTTTGAGTAGCATGACTGAGTAAGAACTCTGAACAAAGCCTCTGTGTTCTCTTGGACCTCTGTGCTACTTGTTCTGTGTGTTGTCATTTATGGCTATGTTTTGGCTGGAAACTGTGTGGAAATTTCCATTTGAATCATGCGATCATACTACTGAACCTGAAATACAATTGGCTGAAACAAGGGATAAAATCACCTACGTTGTGGCCTTTGTCCATTACAGAGCTGGCGTGGTTTTGAATGCTAAATACTGCCACAGACCAAATAACGGTGCTCTACATATCTTCCAGGTATACTAAACCTTTGCTTAGATAATGACCACACATGACACAACCCAACAGACAGTGGTGAATTATGTGTAACAATGTACTCCCCATGGTTCAGATTATATATATATATATATATATATATATATATATATATATATATATATATATATATATATATATACATATATATATATACATATATATATATATATATATATATATATATATATATATATATATATATATATATATATATATATATATATATATATATATATATATATATATACATATATATATATATATACACACACAAAAATTCTATTTTTGTTTTTGTTCAACTCCATTTCACCTCTGATTGAGCAGGTCTCTGATCAAAGGTGTTCCAGCTACAACCAAATTATCTTTTATTCAAACATAGTGTATGTCCAGGACCACATTATTCCTTGTTTCCTTCCCTTCTCCTTTTAATGGAGCATAGTGTGATGATGTTAATGAAAATTAGCTATTTCTAGCTGATCCAGGCATCACACTAAGACTCTCTTCTTGACTACTCTATAGCTGTAGATTTTAGTGGTCGACTCAGTGCAGTTAGGTGGACATGGTTAGAGCTCAATTGAAAGCTGGTTGACCTTAAGCTACACAACAACTAGTTTTTTTGTATGCAATTGTCTGGTTTATGTGCAAAGTGTAACATAACAGTTTGAACAACTAAAAAAAGAAAAAAAAACAACGAACATATTTCCTTGATGTGTTTGTGCATAAGAACAAGGAAGGTACTCACAAATGATATGAAGTATTCAATACTTTAAGAAGTAGTAGCTAAATTAATATATTCAACTCTTCTTCTTAAGGTATTGAGTACTTTATTTAGTTTGTGAATGTCCTTGTCCTATGAATAAGTACATTTTAAAATAAGCTCCTTTTTATTGAGTCCTTTACTACTACAATGTAGATGCAACAAATCAATTTATCAACTGAAAACATTGCTAAACAGATTTATAAACCTAAATCTATAAACTTACCTTTAAATGAATTAAAACAATGTCTTTCATGGTCTGTATCAGGTACGCGAGATAATTAGTGAGAACCCACTGGAACTAGGTGATACACCATCTACAACTGCAACAACTACCATTCAGGTCACTCTTTTGGATATCAATGACAATAAACCAGTGTTTAGTTCAAACTACACAGCCAGAATACCAGAGGACATATTGGACAACACTGTTGTTCCTCAATTATGGATGACTGTTACTGACAGTGATTCTGTGAGTAAACCACTTTATCTGTTATTGTTTTTTTTTCATTTTAACCCTGTATGTGTAAGCAAAAAATAGGGTATTGTAGTCGATTGTCTGTCTGTTTGTCTGTGTGTTTGCAAAATTACTGGAAAACAACTAAACGGATTTTCACCAAATTTGGTAGAAATACTGATTGGGTGAATGGCTTGAACTCGTGAAACAAAATGTTTTTTTTTTCTTTGTTACATTTACATAAACGATAAGCAGGGGAAATAACTCTTGATGTAATTTTGTTGAAATATGAATTCGTCTGAGATGGGTAACCAGTCACAGAAACCAAGTGACACATATGAAAACCAGTCTATGAGAGCAGGAGCTCCCTATGAGAAGTGATGCAGACCATGGAACTCAACTAACCTTTGCTAGTATGTAAAATTACAATGATAATACCCACAAATACACAGACACACAGACACACACACACACACACACACACACAGATGCATACACACACACACAGATGCATATACACACACACACACAGACAGACACACACACACAGAGACACAGACACACACACACAGACACACACAGACGCAGACACACACACACACACACACACACACACACACACACACACACAGACGCACACACACACACACACATACACACACCCATTAATCATATTAACATACAATGGGCTCAGTTCTGCTCTACCAAGTTTCATTCGCAAAACATTAGTCAGCTCAAGCATAGGGATCTTGTCTGACATCCTGCGCAATGGAGTTGAATCTGAAACCCCATATCACATACCTAAAAATAAAACTTCTTAACTACAGTTCCATACTTGCATCCTTATGTGTTGCATGAACCCCTGTGTTCTTCACTCAGTTACAAAACTAACTGTACCACGTTGTTTTTTTGTATGTCTTTCATCCTTGTATCATCTCTCCATTTTTCTTGTTACCTTAACATGTCATCTGTGCTTAAACATTAGCAGAAATAACTCCACATCTTTTTCTAATTACAGAGGTTGTTTGCCAACTACAGCTTTCAGGTGGAAACATTTGATGAAATTTTTGCTGCAAACCCTAAATTTGGAGAGAGTAGGTCAATTGTTGGATTAAAGATGAAGAACACTTCCTATATTGATTATGAAAAGGGGCCGCGAGTTTATAACTTTCAGGTATGTATAAATGACTTCATCACCTCAGGTTGTGAATCCACAAGCTAACTTGATATTGTAATGCTTACTAATAAAGACAACAACACATTATAGAAACACACCCTTTCTGCTACAAAAACCCACAATTAAAACCTTTATAAACTTAATAAATACCAGACCTCACAATCTCTGATGATGTTACATGAAAACCACAAGAAATATTAGACACTATGAACACCAATTTGAAATAGAAAAGAGCAATTGATGAGACTCAAACCATATGTTCATTGCTTGTCAGAAAATTAGTGGTTCAAGCACCATTAATATGGCTGTTGCTTGCTGTTTTCTCTCAGAAATAAGCACTTATGATATTTAATGTTAATGCCAATCATAGAAATTTGAATGGTAGAATTCTTTCTTGTTGCTAACACTGAACCACAGTGGGACACTTTGCTGTGCTCCATATTAGTGGAATAGCTTACTACTTCTAGTGCTAAGTGACTAAGGAATCATCAGATAGAGCTAAAATATCATCTTATTCCATCTTCTTCATCCATTTATTCCTGGACAATTGTGGGGACAGAGTCCTCAGGCACACCTTCCATTGGATTGTGTCAGAAATGACCATCTCCAATTAATCTGGATGGATCCACAAGTTAGACCAACTGAGCTCATGGATGTTATCCAACCATCTTGTTTGCAGTCTGCCCCTGGTTGGTTTTGCCCGTAAAATGTCTTGTGATTTTTTCCTGGGACATGCTTACAACATGTCTGTAGTATCAGAGCTAAAATAGTACCATTAAAGTAATGAGAAAAAAATATTTATATTGCTTCCTAATTTCAGAAAATATAATGGCAGTTGCCCTATTATATAATCTGGAATATCTGACAAGCAATAAGGAGATGATTTAAGTCCTGTGAGAGTTCTTGTTTCACTTTTGTGTTTCAAATTGGTGTTTACTGTAACCCTGATCAGTTGCTGACCTTCCACAAGGCACAAATAGGCCTCATATTTAATCACATCTCCAGTATATGTGATGAAGCTGCTTCTACATACATGCATTCTATGAAACACCCCCAAATCAGTTATATGGCTGATAAAGAACATTTTTATACATTCACTAATACATTGCCTACATGATACAAACACTACTTAATATGCTCCTTATTATAAATACATTATCTAGCTAATACATTGCTTTCATTACTAATATCTTCCTGATACATTGCTTACCTTAATTCTCTGCCTACCTAATTCACTGTTGACCTAAAATACTGCCTACCTAATATATTACCTAGTGAATGAGGGGGTGCTGAAAAGCTCCTGGCTTTGGATAAAAGAAAATACAGGAGGATCTGTTCATTATAATTTTAATCAATATATTCCCCTTTCAGATTCACACACTTATTGCAGTGATCTTCAGTTTTGCTAAGCCCTGCAAAAAGAACTTAGAAGGTTGGCCTCCAATCAGAATTGGAGTGAAATTTTGTTCTCTTGAGCTGTTTCTTCAATTGTGGAAAGAGGTGATAGTCAGAGGGGGCTAAATCAGGAGAGTAAGGTGGGTTTTTGCTACCAATTTGAAGCCAAAGTCATGTATTTTCTGTAGAGTTTCATGTATGTGTTGGTTCATTGTACTACAAAAACTGAACTCTATGGCTCAGCTTTCCATGGTGTTTCTGCTTCAAAGCTTCATGCAGATTGTTCAACAGACATGTACTACTCTGTGTTAATGGTGCGATCCTTTGGCAGGTATTTTATGAGAAGTACTCTGTCTTTGTCCAAGAACACTTGAAACCAGAATCTTTCCTGCAGACTTCTGGGTCTGAAACTTCTTGGGGTATGGCAAACTACGGTGATGCCACTCCAGTGATTGCTACTTAATCTGGGAATCATAATGATGAAGCCAAGTTTCATCCATGGTGTCTAAATGCACCATAAAATCTACCTTTCTACCTTTCCCATTGCAAGCTGGTTCAAAATCACCTTTGATGTCATCACTTTGATGCACTTCTGATCTGCATTTTGTGGAAAGCTTTCTCATGCCCGGAATGTTGTGGATGATGTGGCCAGCTCTTTCGTGGAAAATCTTTAGAGTCCCAGCTATGACTTTAGCCGAAATCTGGTGGTCCTCAAGAATCATGACGTGCACAGTGTTGGCTTTGCTCTTTGTGGTCATGGAAGTAGGCTGTCCTGACCGGGGTTCATCTGTGACCTGAAAATGACAAGTCCGAAACCTTGACACCCAAATTTTAACTGTGGAGTAAGATAGGCAGCCATTCTTCAAGGCTTCCTTCATCTTGGCAGGGATTTCTGCTGCTCCTTTTCATTGCGAAAACAGGAACTTCATGATTGCCCATGCTTCAATTTTACCAAAATCCCCAGTAGAAGATGACATCATGCCTTAAGTTTGCAAAAAAAAAAGAAGTAAGATATATTGTATACCATCATGATTTTTTGAAAATCTTCTAAATAGTTGTCCTACCACTTCTGTAAAAGTAACAGCTCTACCCTTTTATGATACCCTTAAGGCCAGGAACTTTTCAGCATCCCTTGATATATATATCATCATCATCATCGTTTAACATCCGCCTTCCAAGCTGGCATGGGTGGATATATATATATATATATATATATATATATATATATACACACACACATACACTCATGCACACACGCACACATGCACACAGACACACACGTATACATACATATATACATATGTATCTACATATGTATGTGCACGCCCTCCCCCCCCCCCCCACACACGCAAATGCTTTCAAATTTTGAAATAGCATACGCAATCCTAATATAATTTTTATTCTGTTATATTACCTCGTGTTTCCCTAAGTAATTGTTTTGACTGTTTCAGGTAATTGCACGAGAAATCAACACAAAAGAAATGTACTCAGGAAGTACATACATCACTATTTATGTGGATGATGTTAATGACAATGCCCCAAGGGTGGACAAGTCTCCTTTGATTGAGAAAATTTCAGAAAATGCTGCACCTGGACTGCAAATAATTAACATAAATGTAAGAACGCTGTTGCTGTTATTGTTGGAAAATTGAAGCTTACATTTTAAGTTCTACTGTTGTTGTTGTTATAGTTGTTGTTGTCATTGTAATTGTTGTCATCATTGTCATCGTTGTTGTCAAGTGAATTTTTGTCCAGTTCCTTTTGATGAGAAGATCATTAACAAAGATAGTTAATTGAATATCTATGTTCAGTCCACAGCTTGAGTTACTCCAATGTAAGATGTCATCTGGTATGGCAGACAGACATAAAGGACAAGTTCACCTACTACATAAGAGCACATCCACTGGCTTGCTATTGTTGATGATGATGATGATGTTGCTGCTACTTATGTTATATTTGTGATTGTTGTTGTGTTCCTATTGTTGTCGTTGTAGTTGTTGTTGTTGTTGTTGTTATTATTGTTGTTGATGTTGATGGTGATGATGATGGTGGTGATGGTGGTGATGAAAATGATGATGATGATAACAATGATAATCATTATTATTATTATTATTATTATTATTATTATTATTGAGTGAGAGAGCAATGCGTGCCATCAAAGTGACACTAGGGAAAAATATACAAAGCCCAGTATACCCATCATGACTACCGTGTGTGTGTGTGTATACATACATACATATATATATATATATATATATATATATATATATATATATATATATACATATAAATAAAATAAGGGTACACCAGGCACATGCATCACAACCATATGTGCACGAAATGGTGATCTCATATCAAGATAAACAGCACATAACCTTGCAGGTGGGACCCAGTTAGAATTTTCGGATCTTTTTTAAAACGGGGGCCACATTTTTCATTAATGTTTTACGTAGTGTTTTTGGTACCGAAAGACTTTCAAACTTCGTATACTTATCTATTTTGTGTTATAGAACAGAAAAATATTTTTGTATTCGAATTTATTTCATGTAAAAAATTGTCTTATTTCGATAATTTCAACCAATCACTGACAAGTATTCAGTTGTTTACATTTACTCCTTTGGCTGATTAAGCGGTGTAAAGCGTATTTAATTACCATAGCTTCGTTTTATTTGCTTTTTTCTTTTTAAATTTGCTGTTTTACCCTAACCCTAACTCTAACCCTAACCCTATCACCGATAGAATTGTTTCAGAATCGTTTGTTTATGTAGTCGGCACTTAATGTATATCGGCTGAATGGACGTCAGTGATTGGTTGAAATTACAGAAATACGACAACTTTAACATGGAATAACTTAGGGATTTCTTTTTTTTTTTAAGAAGACTAAGAGAAAAAGATGTTTTATATGACACATTCTACCAGTGTTCCAAGTTTCAAAGTGTTTCGTTAATGAAAAATGTGGCCCCCGTTTTAAAAAAGATCCGAATTTTCTTCAGGTTGAGTAGCCTATCCTGCTGAAAAGGTCCTTGAATAAGGGTTGTTTGAAGATGTTGAATGAAACACTTATGTTTCCAAAGGTGAATTATCCAAACCCCAAAGAATTCCTCTCAACACATGGCTATGATGCTTCCCCACTACTTCTGCTCATGCAGAGATGCACATATCGTCAGCCACTAATGGACATGCTCAACTGGTTAAGGTCAAACAACTGACTAGCAAATCTGTGGTATTGAGCAGAATATTTGCTGTAGCCCATCTTTTTATACCAAGACAAAACAATGTACATGACAACACTTCCAGTTAGTTACGATAAGTCATGAGAGTCAAAACCAGAAGAAATTATTAAGAAAACCTCCTCCTCCTCCTCCACCACCACCACCACCACCACCACCACCACCACCATTATTATTATTATTATTTCTTTTTAAGGCTGTTGATGATGATTCAGGGGATTTTGGGACAAATGGCATCCGTTATGTTTCTTTGAAAGGAATAGGCCAGCAGCTGTGAGTACATTATTTTTTTCTATTGCATTGTGTATGTTATATGTGTATATGTGTGTGTATATATATATATATATATATATATATATATATATATACATCTGTATCTATCTATCTATCTATCTATCTATCTATCTATCTATCTATCTATCTATATATCTATATATCTATATATATATATATATATATATATATATATATATATATACATACACACATATATATATGTCTATGTAATTGTGTGTATGTGTGTGTATGTGTGTGTATATATATATATATATATATATATATATAACACTATCCGTATCACGTCCTCACTTTGTTGTTTTTTGTTATTGTTTTTTGTGTTTTTTTGAACTTATATATATATATATGTATATATACATATAAATAAAATGAAAATACAGATTGTGTACAGGACATCACCAATGAGTAAAAAATATGTAAACACACGAAAGAAAAGTACAGGACAAAATACCAAAAGAAGATAACTTCTCATCAGTTGTCAGACTGTGTATTACTCCTATTTCATGCTTTTAACAACAATATAGGGAACTTCATAAGACAGCAGCATCCAGAAATTTTAAAAGTATAAAATTAATGGAGAGTTAGAGCTTCAAACGAACAAACAATGACAGAGTGGACGTACAGAGTAAACAATCAACGAAGACAAGCATTAAGGGCTGTTGGGCCAAGATGAATTGTAATGAGTAACGTCGGGGAGAAATTTTTTCAGGGAAATAGAATAATTAGAAGAGAAGAAAACAGTAGAAGAAAAATGTTGGGAGCTGAGAAAAATGACATCCAACCTAGAGAGTGTCTAGTCCAGAAAAGATAGGGGCAAGAGAAATGGTCAGTAGTCTTGTGTGAGTAACAGAGGCAGAGGAGAAGGGGGACAAGAGAAAGGATGAGGGAAAGAAGCAAAAGGAGTGAGGGGAAGAGGGAAGGAACGACAGATAGTAGAGAGTGGAAGAAAGACAGATAGGGGAAGCAAAGAAAGTTATAGTGGGATAGAGAGAAAGAAAGAAAACAGTGTGTAGTTGCATATATATAAACACACACACATACATACATATCTAATACATATCCTCATCATAATCATCATCTAATGTTCAGGTTTCATGCTGGTATTAGTTGGGCAGTTTCACAAGATGTGACGGGTCCAAAAACAAGACTACATAATGCTCCAGTGTCTGCCTGGGCATGATTTCTATAGCTGGATGCCTTTCCTAATACCAACCACTTTATTGCATGTATTGGGTGCTTTTTTACATGGCACCAGCACTAGTGAGGTCACCATGCAACCTGCAAGACTAAGATTCCCTTTGATTCAGTGGGGCTATAGTAGAGAGGGAGGTGGCTCGATGTTTTGGGTTGAGGGATTAGAGTGTGAGAGAAGAGGCCAGAACAGAACAGATTGCTTGCTGTGGAGGAGCTACATGACAACTGACATTATTGAAGAGAGGGTGTGAGTGGCCAGTGTGGAACTAGCAAGAGATAAACAGTGATGATGAGGTATCAGGGTGTACCTTCAAGATATGAAGTGAGTAGAAATGAGTGGGAACATAAGAGCAGGAAGTGTAGGTGGGTAGAGGTCACAAGAGTGTATGGGAGAGGGAGAAATGCTTAAAGATAGGTTAAAGATATTTGTGTTTGTGTTTGCCCCTCCACTGTTGCCCCCCCCCCCCCCCACTGTTGCTGGTGTGTTTATGTCACTATAACTTTGCGATTCAGCAAAAGAGACTGATAGAATAAGTACTAGGTTTATAAAGAATAAGTTCTGGGCTTGATTTCTTCGACTAAAACCCTTTAAGGTGTTGCTCCAGCATGACCACAGTCAAATGACTGAAGCAAGTAAAAGAATAAAAGAAAGAATAGTTTATAGATAACATTGTATAACCGATAACATATACAAAATATTATTATTGTTGTTTATCTCTCTCTTGCATTCTGTTTCTCTCTCTATATATGTGTGTATGTGTGTGTGCATGCATTTATATGTTTATATGTAGGGTGCTGAAAAGTCCCTCGCTTTAAGGGTACCATGAAAGCCTTGGGTATCGTGAAATATCTCACTCCAATTTGGCAGTGATTGCTGCTACAGAGGCCTTGTAGGAGGCCCTGCCTTCTGAGTTCTTTTAACAGGGCTTAGAAAAACTGAAAGACTACTGCAATAAGTGTGTGAATCTGAGAGGGAATATGTTGAATAAAATCCTAATTAACTGATCCTCCTGTATCTTTTTTACCCAAAGCCAGGTACTTTTCTGCACTCCCTCATATATATATATATATATATATATATATATATATATATATATTATATTATATGTATGTATATGTATACGTATATATGTAGATATATAATGTTTGTTTTTTTCCTTTTTTTACAATGCAACCCATGCACACATACACACTCTCACTCATATGTACACACATATATGCATATTCACTGTCACAAATACATCATGGACTGAAATACTTATACATCCATACATTAAATACACACATACATACATACATGCATACATACACACATATATACACATACATACATATATATAAATACATATATTTATATATGTATGTATCTATACATTTCTACACACTTACACACAAATACTTACGCATACACATACATGCATGCATACAAATCTATGTGCATTCAGCTTTTCGCTGGACCAAATAACAGGTGTTGTAGCAGTGAGCAATTGTCCAACACCTGGAAAAAGCCCATGTTTGGATTATGAAGTGAAGCAACAATATAACCTCACTGTGTTAATTGTGGATAACAAAAATGACCCAAGCAATCTCCAGAAGAAGCAGGTGGAGTTGATCATCAATTTGCAGGATGCTAATGATAATGCCCCTATATTCTCTGAGTCTGTGTATTATGGAAAAATATTAGAAGGAAATACCAATCTGCTCAATGATGTTCTTCTTAATGTAAGTTTTCACCTTTTCTTTCCAAATTTACTGAGAAAGTCATGTACATCAAATAATCACATTTAAACCATTTGAAGGTTTGTACTTTGTACAGACAGCTGTGTAAAGAGACAAGAAATTGCACGTTACTGAAGGTATGCTTGTGTTTATATACATGCTTGTATGTGCATATATATAGAGACAAGTATGCAAATAAACAAATAAAACTGCTTGGGTTTGACACAAAATATATATACATATATACATATCCTCAGTTGCTTTATTTACCAAACTACGGTTGATTCAGATAGCTGGCCCCTCTGTTGGGTCCACATTCGGTGGACTCTCCTTCTCCCATGCATTCTTCACATTTAGCAGCCTTTCATAGTGGCACTTCCAAGCCTCTTTATTTGCAGAATCACTAAGTGCAAATGAACCATCATCTATACAAACACACACTTCATACACACATACATACATACATGATGGCCGTCCACTCGTGACCGAGGAAGACCATTGCCGACCTTCAGGAACATTGTGCATTCTAGGACTAACTTATATTTTGCATTTGCGGCTCCGTTGGTGGCTAATGAGCCCTTCTCTTGACAAGCATACACGACTGCAAACATTGCAGATTAAGCTTTCCCCCATTCACTATATGAGCCGTGCGCTTTCGCGCAGCTCGCTTAAGTTCTTCATGCTGGATACGTGCTCTCTCAAAAGTGTCGATCCCCTCCTTAACCTGCTTCCTCCATCTGTGGTGATGACAGGCATTGTTCTCCCAGTCAGTGTCCTGCATGTCACAGGCCTTTAATGAGGACTTGACACAGTCCTTAAAGCATAGCCTTGGTTTCTGCCGGAGTCATACATACATACATACATACATACATACATACATACATACATACATAAGATAAAACTTACTTGGAAATGGATGCGTGGCATTCGATCACATAATAATGTAAATAATTTATAAGTATATGCATGGCATAATGGATTAAAAATAGAGTGAGAGAAAAAGCAAGAAAAGGCAAGAAGGAAGCATATATAAAAAGTGGAGGGTTGAAAAACCAGAAAATGAGAAAGTAATCAGAAAAAAACAAAACAAAAGGGAAATAAGAGTTCTTAGATCTGAAAAGTATCTGAGTTCTTTCAGCTATGCATAGCTTACATTTTTTGATCTGTTAACATATGGTGTGGATTTTTCAACTACCTTCCACTTTATCATATATATGGTGTTGCATTTGATTTCAAATTCCATACATGACTAGCCAACTTAGCATGACTAACCAACTTAGCATGACTAGCCAACTTAGTAGCTTTGCTTTTTTGTGTTGATCTACCACCATGAAACAGTACACTACATATATCTTGTTTAACATCACTGTTTAATGTCCGTCTTATGTGTGTGTGTGTGTGTGTGTGTGTGTGTGTGTGTGTGTGTGTGTGTGTGTGTGTGTGTGTGTGTGAACATGTGTTTCTATACTTGTTTACTGATGTAGTAATGATGCATTTCACCAAATGCGTCTTTACTACATGCATTTGACCAAAGTTAAACATTAATCAAGTACTCTTCTTTCTATTGTATTTTCCAGCAAGTAACTGATCCAGATACAGTGGGTCGCCTACAGTTCTCTATAACAAAACAGGATGTAAGTGGATTGTTTGTAATTAATAAAGACACTGGTAAACTGACAGCAACTCGGCCAGTCAGTCTCACTGATGCAAGAAATGATGCTTAGTAAGTTGCTTGTAATTATTACTACTTGATAGCTTTGCATTCATTTTTTTTTCACATCGTTATTACTGTAGGTAGGAGATGTTTGCAAGTTGATACATTTATATATCATTGAAGGAAATGTTGATACAAGTAGAATTTTTTTCTATTCCTAACCATTCAGCTGAGAAGTTAGAGTGGTACCTAGGTATCAATTGACAGTTTAGCAGACTGTGACAAACAAAGGAGAATATCTTGGCCAGATTCACAATAAGTTTGAATCCATGATGTTCTAGTTAAAAATCCAGTGTTGTAACATCACAACCACTGAACTTCATCATTTGGCATGAAATTAAAGGAATGCTTGAGGATGGGGAAGGCCAATTATTAGAAGTAAAATGACTGTTCAACCTGGGTATCATTCATGAAATTAGTAGCAAATATTTTGCCCACTTTCAAGATAGAATGAAGTTTCTTACAATTCTTGTGATATTCAATGAGTTTCAGCATCCAGTCATTAGTTGTTTCAAGATATTTAGCCAGTCCATTTGTAGTGGTTTTGTAAGAATTATTATTTTAATTTTTTTTTCTAGCAATGATATTGAAGTGACTGTTAGTGATGGTGCTAAAACTGCCTTGGCAACTGTAAAGATTGAAATCATTGTAAGTATATGTCATTGAACAACTGTTTTACCAAACACATTATCTTCATCAGTATCATCATCATTACTATCACCGTCACCTTATTATCATCACTATTATCATCAATGTTATTAACATCATCATTATTATCATAATAATCACCATTATTATTTTTACCATCACCATCACCATCACCATCACATCACTGTTATTATTATCATATCTGAACTATAGGACTGTAAAGTGGAGTGTAGAGGGCACAACTGGTCCAATGTAATCTCCTATACATAGACTTTGAGTCAGGCCAGGTTAAGTAATGATGAAAATGATAGAAGAAGTAACAGAAAGTAGGTAAGTCTTGTAGTAATTAATGGTAAGAGTGACAGGAAAGTGTGATTGGGAGATGAGGTTATCACAGAGTTTGGAGAAGGTTACTTTGGCAAACCTAGTGGTACATCTCAGTCCATTTTACAACCACTATTTACATGACTTTCAATCTGCCATGCCTGCACTGTTGGTTGTGCCTTCTGTGGTTACTGGTCAACAAAGTCTCTTCTCATCTCCCTCATGCAATGCAGCATCTTGAGATCAGTTTTCACCATTTCATCCTAAATCCTCCTTGGTCTCCTTCTTCCTCAGATGCCATTCATCTGAGTACATCACACTTCTTTATACAGCTGTCACCATTCATACACACCAGGTATTCATACTATAATACTCTACTTTCATGCACTCTATATCTGATTCCTCTTATATTCAGTTTCTCTCTCATCTCTGACATTACACATCCAGTGAAGCATGCATGATTTCTTTCTTTCTAGTTTCTACTAATTCATTTCATTCAAGGCACATGTTTCATTACCATGCACCATTGCACTTCGTACACATATATCATACAATCTGCCCTTCACATTTAGGGAGAAACCCTTTGTTGATAACTGAGGTTAACTTTTCTAACCTTTTTCTCACTATCTAGCAATCTGTCTATCTATGTAACAGTATGTGTGTGAGTGTGTGTGAGTGTGTGTGTGTGTGTGTGTGTGTGTGTGTGTGTGTGTGTGTGTGTTTACGTATCTATCATATATAGGTATGTCATCATCATTATCATTGTTTAACGTCCGCCTTCCATGCTGGCATGGGTCGGACAGTTTGTCAGGAGCTGGCCAGGTAGAAGCCTGCACCAGACTTCTGGGATTGTTTTGGCAGGATTTTTACTGCTGGATGCTCTTCTTGACATCAACCACTCAGCAGAGTGAACTTAGTGTTTTTTACATGGCACAAGTGCAGGTGAGGTCAGTTTTGGCAAGGTTTTTACAGATGGATGCCCTTCCAAATGCCAACCACTTTACAGTGTGGACTGGATGCTATTTAAGTGGCACCTGCACTGACTGGATCACCAATTAACTTGCAAGACAAAAATCTTTTGGGAGGGGAAGGCGCATTGGAGGAAATGATCTTGTGTCAGATGATGAAAGGTTATAGTGAAACTGGGAGACAGAAACAGGTGTCTTGCTGTAGAGGAGGTACATACACACATCATCATCGTTGTTTAACGTCCGCTTTCCATGCTAGCATGGGTTGTTCGATTTGACTGAGGACTGGTGATGCGTGTGTATATATATATATGTTTGTTATTTCTATATTGCCCACAAGGGGCTAAACATAGAGGGGATAAACAAGGACAGACAAAGGGATTAAGTCGATTACATCGACCCCAGTGCGTAACTGGTACTTAATTTATCGACCCCGAAAGAATGAAAGGCAAGGTTGACCTCGGCGGAATTTGAACTCAGAACATAACGGCAGACGAGATACCACTAAGCACTTCACCCGGTGTGCTAACATTTCTGCCAGCTCGCCGCCTTATATATATGTTTGTATTCTATTAATAATTTAGTGTTAACATTTAATACAGGGAACAAAAATCTGCTAATTAGAAAACTTAAACGATAAGACATTATTAATCAATGACGACTATTATTTGCAATATTGTACATTTAATTTGTGATATTTTCATTACTACTTTGACAAGAACACTAAATTCTATGCTTTGTTAATGAGGCCATAGTCATATTGAAACATGCTTAGAATTGTCAAGTATATTTTCTTTGATAAGTAAAACTATAGTAAAGTGGGAATTATCATACATGATGTAGTAAGACCAGAAATTTTAATTAATTGAAATTATCCCGTTAATGGTAGGAATAATTTATATGATGAAGTCTAATGTTTCATTTACATTTTTGTTTACTTATTTCTACCATTTCCACTGAATTGCAGGATAAAAACAACCACAGACCAATATTTTCTCAAGGTTCCTACAGAAAGTGTATTTCAGAACAATTCTCCGGAGGTAAACTTGATAATTTTTTTCATTCTCTGTTCATATAATAGCACACCCACCCACCCATGTGCGTATGTGTGTATGTGTATTAATTTAGGTGTTTAATATTATCCATTACAGCTGATCTTGCCAATTAGTTTCACATTGGGTATTAAACAGGATGTTAGATAACAGCATGGTTTCATAAAAGTGCAATTGCTCTCTGTTACTGGAGGTGAAACACCACCTGCTGGCTCTGATGAGCAACAAAGTTTTACATAACCATGAGTCATGCTGTTACCTAATATTATGTATGAAACTGACTGGTAAGGTCAGCCTCACAAATAAATATGCAAGTGCATATTTTGTCTCACTCACACACACACACACACACATGCAGTATACATACACACATGCATACTTACATACATGTATATATATACATAAGTACTACATGCATACATACATACATACATATTACAATCCCAAATCAGTCTTGATTGAAAAGACCTATGATCAAAAGTGTATCAGTCAACTTGACCATTTCACATCTTTCTTTCTCCCCCCTTCTCTCTCTCTCACTCTTTCTCCTCTCTCTCTGTATTATATGTGTGTGTGTGTGTGTGTATATATATATATATATATATATATATATCGAGAATAACCAGCCAAAATTGCAAGGATAATCTGGATCTCGACTGAAGAAAGAAAACTCCGAATGACCTGTCTGTGTTTTCTTTATATCGTCTACCTGTATGTTTTGTCCCTTTCTTGTATCACCTAACTGTCTGCATGTTTTGCGTCCTTGTCCCATTCTGTATTATTTATATATATATATATATATTCTTTTCTCCTTTTACATACAGCAAGGATGACATTCCAAAGTGGTCATCAGTGGCTGTAGCATTGCCACTGCTGTCACCGATGGTGGTGTGGATGCTGTTGTTGGTAATACTGGGCCTGAGGCTGGTAGCCTTGCTGGCGCTGCTGGTGTTGGTGTGGTCATTAGCCATACAGCTAGGAATGTGCCTTATATCATGATCATCTTCCTTATCATCATCAGCAGCATCATTATCATTTTACACCTGCTTCTCCATTCTAGTATGGGTCTCCATTTGAGGCATGTTTTCTACAGTTGAATGTTCTTGCTATAAATATAGTGTAGATGTAAATATAAAAAAAACAAATTTCCATTTCAAAAGATGTGAATGATAGTCCCCAAAAATTATAGTCCAAATTTATTAGACATAAACTAATAGCCAAGTCCTGGGGTGGAGGGCAGGGGGTGATTTATCTCCCTTTACTCAGAATGAATTGTGCTACACTATGTGTGATGTCACTCTCTTTGAGTATGGCACAAGAAAAAAAATTGCATCCGGTGCAGATGTGGATGTGTGGTAAGAAGCTTGCTTCCCAGCCACATGGTTCCGGGTTCAGTCCCACTGTGTGGAACCTTTGGGCAAGTGTTTTCTACTATAGCATTGGGCTGATCAAAGCCTTGGGTTGACCAAAGCCTTGGGTTGACCAAAGCCTTGTGAGTGGATTTGGTAGATGGAAACTGAAAGAAGCTGTATTATGTATATATATATCAATAGGTGCCAATCTCTAACTGTAGAGGGAACATGTGGAAGGAGTAGACCGAGGAAGATGTAGGACTAAGTAGTGAGGAAGGACCTACAGACGTTGGGACTCACAGAGGGAATGACAAGGGACTAAGACTCATGACAGTTTGCTGTGCTTGAAAAGACATGTCAAGCTAAGTAAAAGTGTGGTTGCACTTGCATACAGGCTCATATCCTACAACCCTCTCCAGCTGAGCATCCCTAATCTTGCAGGGTCATCATCATCATCGTTTGACGTCCGCTTTCCATGCTAGCATGGGTTGGACGATTTGACTGAGGACTGGTGAAACCGGATGGCAACACCAGGTTCCAATCTAAATTTGGCAGAGTTTCTACAGCTGGATGCCCTTCCTAACGCCAACCACTCAGAGAGTGTAGTAGGTGCTTTTACGTGTCACCTGCACGAAGGCCAGTCAGGCGATACTGGCAACGGCCACACTCGAAATGGTGTCTTTTATGTGCCACCCACCCAAGCCAGTCCAGGGGCACTGGCAACGATCTCACTCGAAAATCATAGGTAACATAAAAAGCACCCATGCCGGTGCTGTTTAAAAGCACCCAGTTCATTCTGTAAAGTGGTTGGCATTAGGAAGGGCATCCAGCCACAGAAACTATGTCAAAACAGACGGAACCTGAACAGCTCTTCAGCTGGTCAGCTCCCGTCAAACCATCCAGCCCATGCCAGCAGGGAAAATGGACGTTAAATGATGATGATAATGATAATGATGATGATGATGATGATGATGATATATATATATAAATTCAGAAGAGTGGTACAAGGCACCAATATTTACTGGAAAATAGCAATTGATACAATTACGATGCTATTGTATAGCTTCACTGCGTATATACTGGCAAAAAATGTGTGTGCAACAAACATGAAAAATTTGTCTTACCTCTAGGAAGAACATTCGATAAATGGACAACCCAGATTTTAATACATTTGTATTGAAATATTTTTCATTGATAACTTCTTCACTGTTCTCAGTTTTGTTAATGGCTAGGCGTTCGGGCGAGTATACTTGGCATTGATGTGGCAACATTTGAAATATTGTCTAGGTAAATGCAGCTGATGAAGACTGATCAAATTTACGCTGTGAAACGTATTTGAAGAGTCTGAAACCGGTCCTGCATTATCCTATTCTGGGTTGTCCATTTTCGAATGTTCTTCCTAGAGGTAAGACAAATTTTTCATGTTTGTTGCACACACGCATTTTTTGCCAGTATATACGCAGTGAAGCTATACAATAGCGTCGTAATTGTATCGATTGCTATTTTCCAGTAAATATTGGTGCCTTGTTGTACCACTCTTCTGAATTTATATATATATATATATATACCCTTATAGGGCTTTATTTTGCTGGAAATTAATACATTTGTATTGAAATATTTTTCATTGATATATATATATATATATATATATATATATATATATATATATATATATATATATATCTGTGTGTGTCTTTGTGTTTGTGTTTGTCCTCTCTCCACCATTTGACAACTAGTGTTGGTGTGTTTATGTTCTCTGTAACTTAGCAGTTCAGCAAAAGAAACCTGTAAAATAAGTACCAGGCTTGAAAAACAAAAAAATATTAGGGTAGATTCATTTGACTAAAAATTCTTCTCAGCAATGACCCCAGTATGGTTGCAGTCTAATGACTGAAACAATTAAAAGATAAAAGATATGTTCTAAATATTTGATATAATGTAATATTCCTTTCACAGGTACATCAGTCTTACAAGTTAATGCCACAGATTCAGATCAACCTAGAACACCAAACTCTGAAATCACCTACACAATTGTCTCTGGGGCAGATGGCTTTTTTGCTATTGAACCAAATGGGGTTATAAAGACCACCTTCCGAGCAATATTTGATTATGAAACTAAGCAAGTGTATTACTTAACTGTAAGTCTTGTTTTTATACTCTTCCAAATTTACTATGTGGCTATGATATTTCTTATATTGCTGTCTTAAGACATCATAACTTAATCTGCTCTGAAAATCATTAGAAATTTGACTCATATGGTGTAAAATATATTTTCCTCCCAGTTGCAATTTCTAGTGGTAGCCTGGAGACATAATCATTGTGAAGACTAGTTGTTGTTAGGGTTTCAAAGATATGTCATGAGAAAGAGGATATTTTTATTTTTATTAATTCAATTCCTACCCTTTATATGGAGCTGTCTTCAGTATTTCTACTTAATATTTCCTTGTGCCATGTAAAAAACATCCATTCCGCACTGTGAAGTGGTTGCCAGCTGTAATAACTGTGCCAAAACTGACCTTGCCTGTTCTGGCGCCATGTAAAAAGCATTCACTCCTCTCTGTGGGGTGGTTGGTGTTAGGAAGGGTATCCAGCTGTAAAAACCATACCAAAACAGACACAGTAGCCTGCTGTATTCTTCTACCTGGCTGGCTCTTGTCAAGCCATCCAACTCATGCCAGGATGGAAGGCAGGCATTAAACAATGATGATGATGATGATGATGACGATGATTTAAACAAGTAAATTACTAGAAAATAACCATAGGAATTAATAAGATTTTAGACAACATATTGTGGGAGCTATAGGATAATAGGTAAGCTTCCAGCAATTCAAGTAAGATGTAAGCTTTCTGCAAGCTACAGAATAAGATGTTAGCTTCCAACAATTCTTCATAGAATAATAAATAATTTGAAGTAATTTAACTTTTCATAGCTAATACCCTTGAGCAAGCATGAATATTTTAGCAACCTATTTGCTTTCCTTGTGTGTGTACCCATGCTAGCATGGAAAGCGGACGTTAAACGATATATATATATATATATATATATGATGAATGCTTTCACAAATGAGTCTTATAAATGTTTGTTGTTTGAAATTTCAGTTAAACTTAATTCGTCGCTTGTTTCGTGTTTTAGATTATGGCAAAAGACAATGGTTTACCTCCATTGAATGATACTACACAGGTTACAATTTGTATTGATGATGTCAATGATGTACCTCCTTATTTCATTCCATTTACAACCCAAGTAAATGTCAAAGAAAGTAAGTCTAATCATTCTGGATACATTTTAATTATTTCAGACAGTTTTGATCCGTCTATTTTTTTGTATTAGTTATTTAATATGAGTAGGGGTATTATCCATAATCTTTAAGACCGTCCCAAATCATTGATTCTAATTTGGTTCATGCTTAACTAGAAAATGTTTACATGTCTTCATGGATTCAAATTTTGGCCAGCAATTTTGGTTTGTTTATATCGCCATAACTTAGCAGTGCAGTAAAAAAGACTGTTAGAATAAGTAACAGACTTCAAAGCGTAAGTACTGGGGGTGATTTGTTTGACCTGAGCCCTTCAAAGTGGTGTGCCAGCATAGCCTCAGTCTAATGATTAAAACAAGTAAAAGATAAAAGATATATGTGTGTGTGTATATACACACAGACACACACACAGACACACACACAGACACACACACAGACACACACACAGACACACACACAGACACACACACAGACGCACACATAGACACACACACAGACGCACACACAGACACACACACAGACACACACACAGACACACACACAGACGCACACACAGACACACACACAGACACACACACAGACACACACACACAGACACACACACACAGACACACACACAAACACACACACACACACACACACACACACACACACACAAACATACAAACACACACACACATGAGATGGCATCAAAAAGTTCCTGGACTAGTACTGTAGTGTGCCAACAGATGGCAGAACATGGTTGTGTGTACAATGAGAGGTAGCAGCAACATTATTGTTTGTTTCGAGCGTGGCCGTTGCCAGTACCACCTGACTGGCCTTCGTGCCAGTGGCACATAAAAGCACCCACTACACTCTCTGAGTGGTTGGCGTTAGGAAGGGCATCCAACTGTAGAAACTCTGCCAAATCAGATTGGAGCCTGGGGTAGCCATCTGGTTTCACCAGTCCTCAGTCAAATCGTCCAACCCATGCTAGCATGGAAAGCGGATGTTAAACGACGAGGATGATGATGATGATGATGATGATATATATATATATATATATGATACAGTATATTATCTTCATATATAGCGTTAGTAAGAGAATGATAGTAACCCAAGTGTGATGCAATATAATAGTATTATTATTATATATATATATATATATATATATATATCTAAGGTGGCGAGTTGGCAGAATTGTTAGCATGCTGGACAAAATGCTTAGAGGTATTTCACCAGCCACTACATTTTGAGTTCAAATTCCACCGAGGTCGACTTTGCCTTTCATCTTTTCAAGGTCAATAAATTGAGTACCAGTGAAACACTGGGGTCAATATAATCAACTAATCCACTCCCCCCAAATTACAGGCCTTGTGCCTATTATAGAAATGATTTTTATACATATATCTCTTGCACCTTACAGATGTCGCTGTCAACACAGAAATTATACAGTTGAATGCCCCTGATCCTGATCAGACTGCAAAAGTACAGTTTTCATTCACAGAACCATCAAATGCCATTAACCCTAATGGTTTGACTGTAACTAAGGCAGACTATAATTACACAGTAAGTGCCTCTTCACCACCTTCTACACCTTCTCATTTTCCTCTTCAAAACTCTATCAATACTGTTGCAACCATCCATCCATCCATTGTCTCACATGTCCATATTACTATCCTCTACCTCCCTCTATTGTAACTACCTTCTATTAATCATTACATATTCACATCACCATTGCTTACCTCTACTATAGCTACTAACAACTATCATGAAATGTCTATACCAACATCACCTTCCTCTACTGTTATAAAGATCTACTAATATTGCCATCACACATCTGTACCAGCATTCCACATCTGTACCACCACCACCACCACCACCACTGTCATATACAACTCTTCTAGCTACAATTACATGTCCAAAGCATCTTCTCCTAAGTCTGCCGTAACTTCCATTCAATACCATCACATATCTGTACCATCTTACATCATTGCCACCTACTCTACAATGGCTATATTTGGATGTTTATATGAGAATCAGCTGCCTCTACAGTAGCTACCATCACACGTCCATATTGCTACCACCTATTTCTACTTTAGCTACATTCACATGCACATACCACTATCACCAACTCTCCTCTAGATTCTTTTACACTACCACCAGATATCAATACCACTGTGACATATCTACTTTAGTTACCACTCCTGTTTATAGCACTATGACCCAACTCTCTCCCAAGAAACCATTATCTACATCTGACATACTGGAAATTATTATTGAGCTGGTGTAAGGATTTGAACCCTAACTGCAAGATATTCAGTTAGGGAATCATGAGAAAGCCACCATAGGTTCATGAGATTGATCAACCAATCAACCAATCGACATGAAGCTGTGGTATGATTTGTGCTCCTCAGTTTATCTAAAGTTCATCCCCTTTTCACCCTATAAAAACCATGTAGCATCTAATTCAGCCACACAGCCTTGGGCATTTGAGTAAAGGCAGACTGTCCAGACAGGACATCTTGGACACTCACAGAAGGCAGACTGCTAAGAGCAAACCACCTTGAAAGGTCACACATGCTGTACTATAGCTAACCTTCATGAGTCACAGCATGGTTCTCTCCACCTAGCCAGTGGTTATATTATATCTACATCTTTTTTCTATAAATGGCAAACACAGTAAATCATGTCCAGCAATAAACAGGTTAAAAGTTAAAACTTCCTGAATTACAGCCAGCTAGACCACATGACGATGGTCATCAACAACACAACACACACCAACAAAAAGCCAGCATGACAACAACATGGAACTCAATTAGGTTCTCTTTTTGTAAATGTAAGAATTTGAGAGCAATAGGCTTGTCCCTTACTATGTAAGGAAGACCCAACAACAAAATACAATATATTTATGAACATAAAAAAAATATTGTCTCTTTTTTTTTCTCATTCTTTGCTTTCAGAATTTGTTTAGGTTGGATCCGGACACTGGTAAAATCTTCATTGCTAAGGCATTAAACCGAGACCGAGTAAGTTTGATTACTCACACAGTACAAGCAGTTGATACAGCTGCTGTGGATCAGACAGGCACAGGTGAGTGCAAAGTCTCATGCAGGTTCTAGTATGGAGATCATCTTATGTTTCATGAAATGGATGTTTGTGAGTGAGTAAAGTGATAATATTGACTCGCATAAAATTGATTGGTTCATTATTGGACACTCTTTCCCTTACATTAATGGCTCCATATTAGAACTAATAATTTCTTACAGACACTACTATTGATATCTTTTGAGGAATTTCCAACTATCAACTGAATAACATAACTTATATCTCACCCTGAAAAATAATCACATACTGAGAAAAAAACATCAGTTATTCATCATCCTTAAAACTTCATTAACGATTGCCATGTTCCATCTTTTTGTTCATATTACCAATATCATACAGAAGATATCGAAATATCACATAGTTTTGGATGTGAATAGATGAATATATCAATATATCATGTCTTATACATTATGATTGAATAGATAAATATGAGAAGCATTTTTAACTGCTCTTTAAAACAATCAATCAAATATTGATGGCTAACTGTATTTTGATGAGTTTATGGATACTTTATCTATAGAAATTGTCATATATATATATATATATATATATTTATTTATATGTCAAATAGTTTCATTCACATGTTAATGAATTTTATACATAATTCCGATGAGTTGAGTTTGAGACTTCATGAATAAGTTGTTGCATATGTTATTGTGTAATGTTGCAATATTCATGAGATTATATTGTAATGAAACAATTGTAAATTGATGTAATAAAAGGACTTGCTCATCCTGTTCTTCTTGTTTGTAAATGTAAAAATTGTCTGCAGACACTTGTGGATTTTTCAGCATGTGTTTGATAAAACAAACCTTCTCCAGATTACTGATGCAGGCATGACTGTGTAGTAAGAAGTTTGCTTCCCAGCCACATAGTTCTGGGTTTAGTCTCACTGTGTGACACCTTGGGCATATGTGCTTTGTGAGTGGATTTAATAGATGGAAACTTGTAAATATGTATATATGGATATATCGATGTGTATTTGTCTTTGTGTAAGAGTGATTTGGCATGGTTTCTATGGCTGGATGCTCTTCCTAACACCAACCACTTCCAGAGTGTGCTGGCTGTTTTTACATGACACTGCATGGATGCTTTTTCACATGGTATCGCATGGGCCCTTTTATGTGACACCACATGGGTGTTTTTATGTGACACTGCATGGGCACTTTTACATGACACCACATGGGCGCTTCTTTGTGACACCGTATGGGCGTTTTATGTATCACTGCACAAGTGCTTTTACATGACACTGCCATGAGTGCTTTATGCCACCAAAACATTTGATCTTAACATTTCTGATTTGTGGTTATGGGGCTTCTTGATTATGGCAAGGCACCAGGTATCTTGATCCTGTCATCCCACCTGAAAACTTCAACTTCCTGAGGTTGTCTTCAGTGCTTCATCCCAAGTCTTCCTAGGTTTCCCACTTCTATGTGCTCCATATGTATATATATATATATATATATATATATATTTGAAATGTGTTATTTTCAGGTACCATCATTATCAATATATTAGATGTGAACAAAATACCACCAAGGTTCACTCAGCCATGGACACCATTTACACCTTTCTACAATGTCACCCTGAATGAGGAACAGTCAGTTGGTAGTTCAGTAATAACACTGAATGCTATTGATGATGATGGTTCAATTGAAGGTTATGAACTAGCAGAGACCAAGGGATATTTTGTTGCCAATAAAGGTCTGCCAATATTTTTTCACTTATTTCTCTTCTTTTTCATTATATACTTTGTCTTAACTTTAATTTATGTATGTGTGTGTGTGTGTGTGTGTGTGTGTGTGTGTGCATACTCTTACAACCCAGCTGCCATTGTTTCAGTAAAGCTTATATTTGTTAAGCCACCGCAAAAAATTAATATATATCATCATCATCATCATTTTCATCATTTAACATCTGTTTTCCATGCTGGCATGGGTTGAATGGGTTGACAGGAGCTGGCTAGGCAGAAGACTGCACCATGGTTTACTGGCTGTGTTGTCATGGTTTTTATGGCTGGATGCCTTTCCTAATACCAACGACTCTGTGGAATGGGTTTAGTAAGCATTAACTTTGCCAAAACAAAGGCAGATATGCTATAAGAATATGAATAAATATACACATACATATCTATGTGTGTGGGTGTATATACATATACACACACACACAATATATATATATATGTGTGTGTGTATGTATGTATGTGTGTGTGTACGTGTGTGTGTGTGTGTGTATATATATATATATATATATATATATATATATATATATATATATATATATATATATATATATGTATATATGCATGTATGTATATTTATATATCAGGTTATCCCATAAGTTCTGTTTGAATTTTGAATAAAGAAAACAACTGATCAAATGTTATATTTAATTGAAATTTATTCATCAATGTACTTCCCCTGATCATCTATGACTTCCTTCCATCTATTTACAAGCTTTTTAATCTCATCAATGTAAAACTCTTTTGGTTTCAAAATGAAGAACTCTGAAATGTCAGTTTTGACCGCCTCCTGCATTGTGAAAGTTATATCCCCCAAATGATTCTGTAAACTACAAAACAAATGGTAGTCTGAAGGAGCAAGGTCGGGAGAATAAGGTGGATGAGGAATTTCTCCCAACCAAGCTCTTCAATCTTCTGTGATGTGATCTTTGCAGTGTGGGGTCGCGCATTGTCCTGATGAAACACCACTCCTTTTCGATTCACTAAAACAGGTCTTTTTTTCTTCAACGCTTGGTTCAAACGCTCTAATTACTGACAGTAGACTTGAGCATTGATTGTTGCATTAGGTGGTAATAATTCAAAGTGAATTACTCCTTTGCAATCCCACCAGATAGAGAGAAGAACCTTTTTCCTGTGAAGTTCCTTTGTGGTTGAGCTTTTTCCCTTTTACCAAGCCACTGTTTACGACATTTAACATTTCGATAGAAGATCCATTTTTCATCACCAGTCACAAGTCTATCCAAAAAGGGTGAAATGAGTTTGCGAGAATGGAGAGAAGAGCAAATGTCAACTCGGGATTTGCGGTTGCGTTCAGACAATTCATGAGGCACCCATTTTCCAAGTTTAGGAACCTTTCCAAGTTGTTGAAGATGATGATGAACAGTTGTATGGTTTGAACTAAGCTTTACTGCCAATTCTTCAACTGATAATGCAGGATTTTCTTCAAATAATGCCTCAAGGAGCTTATTATCAAACTCAACTGGACGTCCTGTTCAATCTTCATCTTCAAGGCTGAAATCTCCACATCTGAATTTTGCAAACCATCTTCTGCAAGTTCTTTCATTCAAGCATTCTTTCCTATAAACTGAGTGTATGTTTCGGGTCACTTTGGCTGCAGAGTTTCCTTTCTTGTACTTATAAAGCATTATGTGTCTCAAATGCTCTTTGGATACTTCCCTGTTTGAAAGGGTTTTAATCAAAGAAATTTTAATTCTATTATTCTGTAAAATAATATTTAATTAGTTTGAATGTACACAAATGCATAAAAATAATTTTTAATTCCATTAGACATTTTAAAATACCATTGAATTTCATTCAATTTTAAAAAAGGTAAAATCGGATAGAACTTATGGGATGACCTGATATGTATATATATATATATATATATATATATATATGTATGTGTGTATATATATATATATATATATATATATATATATATATATATGTATGTATATATATATATATATATATATATATATATATATATATATATTGATATGTATGTATATATTTATGGGTGTGCCTTTGTATCTATGTTTGTCCCACCCCATCACCGCTTGACAACTGGTGTTGGTGTGTTTACATAGCCGTAACTTAGCAGCTTGGCACAAGAGACTGATAGAATAAGTACTAGGCTTAAAAAGTAAGTTCTAGGGTCAATTTGTTCAGTTAGACCCTTCAAGGTGGTGCTCCAGCATGGCTGCAGTCAAATGACTGAAACAAATAAAAGAATGAAAATATATATGTGACAGGCTTCTTTCAGTTTCTGTTTACCATATCTACTCACGAGACTTTGGTTGGCCTGAAGCTATAGTAGAAGACACTTGCCCAATGTACCATGCAGTAGGACTGAACCTGGAACCATGTGGACGGGAAGTAAGCTTCTTACCACACAGGCACATAACACATATATGTGCACAGGCACATATACATACATGCATGTATGCATACACACATATGCTGTTGCTACTGATGATTATATTTGTACAAATACTATACCACTGTTGTGAACACCAGAATCTATAGGTGTGCCAAAGTTGACTGGACAGTGAAGAAAGAGAGAGAGTGCATGTCCAGAAATCCAAGCCACAGTATAGAGGGGGCAGTATTGTCCTCATTTAGATGGAGGTATAGTATACTGGGTCAATATATCAGTGGATCTCATCTAATTAATTATGTGACTAACTACTTGTGTTTATCATAGATTTTGCTTGATCAGAACTGAATTGGGATTAAACAACAATAGAAATGTTGCTGTAAAAGAAAGGGTAAATATTGATAATTATAATTGTAATGTATATCTCTATGTATTCTTCCCTATATTTATCCATGTTAGGTGTGGTAACTGTGAATAAGCGAATTGATTTTGAAGCTATTGAAGAGCTCTCATTCTTGGCCTATGCTTGGGATAATGTTGAACCCAAAATGACTGCCACAGCCACTGTTTTTGTCACTATTCAGAACATAAATGATAATAATCCATTATTCAAGGCTGTAAGTAACATATTTATTCTTGTAGAAATTCTGTTATTTCAAAACATCATTTGTAATTTATATGTACTTTCATATATGCTTTCTAAATATTTTTCCTGTTTCTATATACATTTCTGCATTTGGACCAGTCATGACACATCATAAATTCTGTGGAGATCATAATAAAAAACCACAAATTTTGAGGTCATGGCACAAGCTGACAAATTTTGTGGAGGTCACAGTATAAGATCACAACTTTTAGAGATTACAGAAGGTTATAAATTTAGTAATAAGGCAACAAATTTTTTGGTGGGAAGTCGTGGCACATGGTTACAAACTTTTAACAGGGTGACATGGAACATGATTACAAATTTTGAGGGGGTCATGTCACTATGTCAAATTTTTGGGAGATCATAAATTTTGCTGAGGTCACAACACATGGTTACAAATTTTAGAAAGTTTAAGGCACAGGATCATAAATTTTGAGGCAATCCTGAAATAAGGCTGCAAATTTGAAAGTGATAACAATGGATTCATTCAACTCAGGTATTCAACGAGAATCACAAAAGGGTGAAAGGTAAAGTTGACCAGAGCAGGAACTAAATTTAAAATCTAAATACTGTATGTTATTTTGCACCACTGATCCTAACCTTAACCCTAACCCTACTGAAAATATTTCTTTTGCTTATGCTTTGTAAAATATTTTCATCCTTTTACATACAAATTGTTTAATCAATAAATAACTGAGTATTACTCAGAATATGTACCTAGTGTAAGAGTTTAAAGCTGGAAAGCTCTTAACATTGAGAAGAATGGAATTACCTTTTAAGTGACATTACTCTCAGGTCTGTTTCAGTTACGAATTGAAACATTAGTCCCTGCAAGGGGCTAATGTTCCAGGTAAGAGTAAACTACAGGTAGAATAAACTACATTACTTAAACACCTTGATGAATTTGATAGTAGCTAGTAACTAGCTATGGTCAAATAATGATTGCTGCCCTGTAGAATGAATCTGGAAGTCCAAGTGAAAAAGATACTGCAACCATGTAGACAGGATTTTGGATATCAATGACTAAAATACAAACTTTGAAGAAAGTATTACTGAAAAAGTTGTGCCCTCAGTATACAATCAGCAAAACAAGATGAATTCAAAATGCAACAATACTGGTGCAGCCACATTCATCTAATGTAAAGTCCCTTTTATTGTCAACATGTTCAAGACTAGGACACTGACCACAACTACCAGGAAGAAGGACAAATATCATGAGTGTCATCATGATGTCTGCTTTCCATGCTCACATGGGATGGATGGCTTGACTGTAACTGGTAAGCCAGAGAGCTGCACCAGGTTCCAGTTTGAATTTGGCTTGGTTTCTATGGTGGGATACCTTTCCTAATGCCAACCACTCTAAGAGTGTAGTGGATGCCTTTAATGTGTCACTGGCATGGGTGTGTTTATGTGTCACCAGTATGGGTGCTTTTACTTGTCACCAGCACGGAACCTGTTACATGTCACCAGCACCAGCCACTACAATTTCACTTGGCTTGATGAGTCATCTCAAGCACAGAAAATTTTCAAGGGTTATGATCATCACTTCCATGCGACCCCACATTTGAAGATCATGCCTCACCAGCTCATCCCATGTCTTCTTGGGTTTACCTCTTTCATAGATTCCCTCCTCAGTTAGAGACTGGCACTTCTTTATGCAGCTGTCTCCACCCATATGCATCACATATACCAGCGCAGACATCTCTCTTGTACATTTCATCTGATGCCTCTTATGCCCAATTTTTCTCTCAAGATGCTAACACTTAGTCATAGATGCACACTGACATTGCACATCCAGCAGAGCATATGAGATTCATTTGTTTCAAGTCTTTGCATGTCCTCTGCTGTCACATCCCATGTTTCACTGCTGTGTAGCATGGCTGTCCACACACAGGCATCATAAAATCTGCTTTTCATTCTGAGAGAGAGGCCTTTTGTTGCCAACAAAGATAGACACTCTCTGAACTTTACCTAACCTATTCTTATTCTAATGGCTACACACTTAGAGCATCCCCCTCCGCTGATGTTATGGTCACCTAGATAACAAATGCTATCAGCTATTTCTAGGTATCCCACCTGGCATTTAATGGAGTCTAGGCTGAGGACTGATCCTTGGTGAACTCCTACTTGTTCATCACTATACTCATTGCCAACCCTCACCTTACTGACAGTATCTCTGTACATGGCTTGTATAGCTCTCACCAGCCACTCCTCTATCCTTAGTTTCTGTGATGACCACCCAATAAGGGAGCAGGAAACTTTGTCGAAGGCTTTCTCCATGTCAGCAAAAGCCATGTACAAAGATTTATTTTTGGCTAGGTATTTCTGCAGCTGCCTTACCAGGAATTAGTGGTGCTTCTCCCTGGCACAAAACCAAATTGCATCTTATCTAGCCTAACTCTCTCCCTAATTAGTTGGGCTATGACCCTCACTGTAACTATGTATAGCTTTAACATCATTTGCCTACATGCATGATGAACCACCTATGGAAGAGGCATTTGAAGAATACATTCTTATAACATTATCGGCATGGAAAAAGAAGACAACTGGTGCCACTGGAGGAGTATGTCTTACTTTCTCCAAAGATTCATAATGCCTGCATCAGTATTGAGAAATGTACTGTGTAATGAGTGTTGTCCTGTTAGGAAACCAAGCAGCTATTGGTCAATGCTACTACAGCCAACACTGAACCTCCAGATGTTGAGCAACCCTGTCAGGAACTAGTTACTACAATCAGTGCAATCTCAGTGCACAATTTTCTCTTAATTGGTGGGAATTATAATGCTCAGCTAGGACATACAGGTTCACTCTTCACTTTAGCAAAAGCACCAATAGAAACGGTAAAGGCATGAAGGCCTTCATGGAACAGAACAATCTTGTTGCTGCTAATTTGCTACTAATATGAGGTTTTTGAACTGTACAGGTAGACCCTGGACATATTATTATCCCTGTAGCAGCCTTGCTCATCCTAGTTAGAAAGGATTAATAGCATTAAAAATTCACATGCATACAACTCTTTTAAGGGTGTTAAGTCTAATCATAGAATTGTTTCTTGCAAATGCCAGATATGTTACTGCAAAAACAAAGTATCAGCCAGAGGCCCTTTGAAACAAATCAACTAAGAAAAAGTAGTAGGAAATGCTATCAGTGCAGTACACAACAAGTTCATTACTCTTTGAGAGGCTTAAGGACAACAAATGCAGTATAGACTACAATTCTTGCTCATAGGTAGTATATAACATGCTAACTACAGCCAACACTAATATAGCAATGAATTTACTTCCAAAGAAGAGAATGAAGATGCTGACATTTGCATTCAATGAGTAGTTAACAAGGGTCAGAGAGGATCTGAAGAAAGCAGTTCAGAAACATCAACCTAGGTCCATTAGGAATACTGAAATGAACCTCAGTTCAGCTAAAGTTGCACTTGTTGATGAGTACAAGGAAACACTAGAAGCAACATTAAGGACAAAACTGAAGAACTCAACAACTTCCACAATGAGAACAAAATGCTGTTGTCTGGACAGCTCTGAAAGAACTTACCAACAAGAGAGTTTCTCCAGTGACTTGTATTGTGAATGTAACCACTGACTCCAATGATTTGCATTGTGAACATAACCATCTAGATGCTTGGTTTCAGCACTTTAGATTGCTACTTGCTTACACAGAGCTAAGCAATACCAAACTTGTCGATGGTTCTTTCTTCAACTATAAAAAAGCAAATAGCCTGCCAATCTAGACTAGTCCAAGTAACAACAATGCAAAGAATACAGAGTACATGAGCATCGATGAAGATGAAAGCTACCAATCAATTTGTTCTAACAATGGCAATTCAATTCAAAGAAGTCAAGGACTTCATGTTTCTTGGGTCCTATGTTATTGACAGTAAAAGGTACTTCCTTATTCACAAGAGACTTGACTAGTGTACAAGGAAGAAAATTCAAACGTCTGCAACTACTTGAAGAAGAAATAATTGTTTGCACATTCAATGAAATGAACAACAAATATTTACTTCATCGAGACAGTAATGAAGAGGTGAAAAAATTGGCTCAGTGATTAAATCTGTTTAATGAAAACAGGGGCAATAACACTGAGATCTCAGTTCATATAAAATTAGAATTATGCATCCAATGAGGGGAAAAAGTCGGCACAAGTTCTAACTTAGAGTGTCGACTATGGACATGTTTCAGTTTTATTAAAGCTCCTCGCCATTTTCCAATTAATAATTCACTGATAATTTCATATTTCCCTTTGTTTCAGCCAATTTACAGTTTCTCTATCGAAGAAAACTCCTTACCAGGTCAGAAAGTTGGATTCGTATCAGCCTCTGACGTAGACAAAGGAACATATGGAAATGTACTTTATACGATTGAAGATGCCACAAAAAGTTTTGGAATAAATACCTTCACGGTAAGAATTTCTATTCTTTTAACAATTTTTTGGAGTAGAAGTGGGTAGATGGGGAATAACTGACATTCATGTATTTTCAA
>NC_142929.1:117037657-117067657 GCF_046866305.1 Octopus bimaculoides
TCTCTCTGACTCATGCGAGCATGGAAAAATGGACATTAAAATGATGGTGATGTGATATCATCATCATCATCATCATCGTTTAACGTCCGCTTTCCATGCTAGCATGGGTTGGACGATTCGACTTAGGACTGGTGAAACCGGATGGCAACACCAGCCTCCAATCTGATTTGGCAGAGTTTCTACAGCTGGATGCCCTTCCTAACGCCAACCACTCAGAAAGTGTAGTGGGTGCTTTTACGTGTCACCCGCACGAAGGCCAGTCAGGTGGTACTGGCAACGGCCATGCTCAAAATGGTGTATTTTATGTGCCACCCACACAAGAGCCAGTCCAGGGGCGCTGGCAACGATCTCGCTCGAAAATCCTACGAAGGCCTGTCAAGCGGTACTGGCAACAGCCACGCTCAAAATGGTGTATTTTATATATATATGTGTGTGTGTGTGTGTGTGTGTGTGTGTGTGTGCGGTGTGTATGTGCGGTGTGTGTGTGTGTGCGGTGTGTGTGTGTGTGTGTGTGTGTGTGCGGTGTGTGTGTGTGTGTGTGTGTGTGTGGTGTGTGTGTGCAAGTATGACAGTGTGGTTAAGATGTTTGCTTCCCAGTTACATAGCTTCAAGTTCAGTGAATAGATTTGGTAGATGAAAACTGAATGAAGCATGTTGCCTATGTGTCTATATGTATGTGTGTGTATGTGATTATGTCTCCTTGTCTTGACATGATAGTTGTTAGCAAGCATCAATATCATTACAAGCAGTTTCATGTTTCTTGCCAGTCTTACATGAAAACTTATTTGGCCAAGGGAAAATATTACCTTGCTTGGAAACAGATGAAGGAAAAAGCATATGGCTACAGAAAATGTGCCTCCACAAATTCTGTCTGAACCATATATGCATAGAAAAGTGGAAGTTAAAACAATGATGATAATGATATTAAAAATGTTTTAAAACAGAGATTGGCACACACATTGTACTTTGCTATAAGGGGAATACACATGCATTGGTACAACACATTAAAAACACGAAAGTTTTTTAAATATCCTAGCATTTTCTGACTCACATCTGTAGAGTATATATGATACATCGATGTGCTAAGGCATAATGATTGAAAAAAAATGTCTGCTCTGTCTGCATCATTAGATTATTTGCATCATCTTTACCAATAGCACACATCAATTTATACCATCACTACTATCACCAGCACCAGCATCACTACCATCATCACCATCATTGCTACCAATAACAAGCATCCCATTCCACCACAACCACCACCACCACCGCTAATCAATATTACCCTCCACTACCACAGATCTGTTCTCAGTGTCCCCCACTGGTGTCATTGGTGTGAGACAAAGTCTACAGAAGAAAGCTGGAGTATACAACTTCCAGGTTATCGCATATAGTGGTATTCTGACCAGTGTTGCCAATGTAACGATTGAAGTAGTCAAAGGTATCAGTTCTCCCCCAATGTGGATAATTCCAGTGACTAATAATGAAGTTATTAATGTTCTTGAGGTAAGTACTATACTCAATGGAGTTCTCTTTTTGCTATTGGCCAATGGATAACTTTGTGACCATTATTATATAAGTATTAGCTGGCATGAAGTAGCCTTAAGTTATTCATGTAGCTTGTCGCTTTGATCTTTAGTTAAAGAAGGTTGGTCAGTGGTTGTGTGTCATACTGCTGACAATAGTGAGTTTTGTGCCTAATACTAATCAGAGTTGGTTTTATATTTAGCACTGTCTATTATCTTAAATCTAAGACTGACCATAGTTGGTCTGAAATCTAATTCTGAAAACTGCTTGTCATGTGTTTAACAATGACCATTGGTTGTCATAAACCTAATACCATCCCTTATTGGTCTTAAATCTAGCTCTAATTATAGTCAATCTTAAATTTCTCACTTATTATGACTGGTTTTAAAACTAACACTGTCAACAGCTGGTCATATGTTTAACATTGAGCATAGTTGATCTTAAAGTAAACATTACTTATAAGTGATCTTAAATCTCATACTGGCTATCATAGGACCATTGTTGGTATTGTGTCTGACACTCACTACAGGTTGATGTCTACTACTAAATAGATAAAATGTCAGATTCTTTCTCTCAAAATTCCATTTTTGTTCTGCTGTAGACATTATGTAGAACACTTCAGCAAGGTGTTTTCTATGCAATCATGTATTATTTGAAAAAAAAAATTATCATTAGCAACAAATTTTTGGGAATTCATTCATGTTAAATCCATTCTGGTGAGGTAGGCATAACATTTAAAATGGGTTCACATTGTTAGTGTTTATATCATGGGCCAAGAAAGACAGAAAGAAGTGATTAATTCAGAATTGTAATAAAACATTCACCAAATTTACAGTACTCCTACTACTTGCGACAGCAGACATTACTTATTCAATCTACTTACAGCAAGATGGATTGTGTTGGTGAGGTTTATCTATCTCAATTATGGACACTGCATAACATGGCAGTCCTGGTTTAGGACTAATGTTGCTGTAATTTAGCCCCAGGAGACATCGTCTCCAGCTGGCTATACGACATGATCTGTGTCCTTATATTTTTGAACAAGGGAATCTAGCACCCTCACTCAGCTCAAAACAATATCTGTGTATTGTGATGAAGAGAAATAACCCAGAAATCGCGATACACAGATATTGTTTTGAGCTGAGTGGGGGTGCTAGATTCCCTTGTTTGAAAATATAAGGACACAGATCGTGTTGTATAGCCACCTGGAGACGATGTCTCCCGGGGCTAAATTACAGCAACATTAGTCCTAAACCAGGACTGTCATGTTATGTTGGCAAACAATCTTTATATGCAATATGTTGTAAAATTTCTTTTGAAGAATCCTAGCTTAATGATAAATTAGATAATACTTAATTAATTTTATGGAAAAACAAACATACTTATGTACTCAGATTCACAACTCTACATTCCTAGATGAATTATTCTGTATATTGACTGATAATATACGTCCAATCTGGCTGAGAGACATAGAGTATATATATAGTTCTGATTGCACAAAGTTGAGTGAAACTCAACTTGGTTGAAATTTTGAATTTTTGATCGTTAGCCTTTATGTCTTCTCTCTTAAGGCCATGCCATAAAATTATTTTAGAGCAAGATGACTAAAAACAATTTTTTACATACAATTATTTGTAAATGTCTCAATAATTTTAAGCAGCTTTTATAAGCAATCAATATTAATATTATTCAGTGTTATTATGGTGATGAATTGTCAAAATTGACAGTACCTCATGGTATTTAAATACATCTCATCAAATTCTGCAGAGATCAACTTTGCTTTTCATTTGTCCATAGCCCTTAAAATGAAGTACCAATCAAATACTTAACCAATTTAATTGACTATACTCTTATTATAAATCTGTGATTTTGAGCCAATGTTAGATATCAATGTTTCATTATTATCTAGGATAGCAGATGGGCACTCATAATAACATTGATCAAAATACCTTGCCATTGTTAGTTATAACTTCCAATGTTCTGAATTCAAAATCTGCAGCAACCAACTGAGCCAGTCAAGGACTTAGGTTGATATAATCAACTATACTCTCTGCTGCTTGTCAAACTCTGTGGCCTAGTGCTTACGTAAAAAAATAATAAATCAATTCAAAGACTTGGGAAAATCAAGGGTACTATACTTCTTCCACTGATTAAGTTATTAAATAATTAAAAAATTAATAATCATTGTTGCAAAACTCTAGTAAATGTGTTTTTAATGTTACAGAGCCAATACAAAGGAATGTTTATCTATCAAGTGAGAGCAGAAAGTCCAGACACAGGACCAAAAGGTCGAATAAAGTACATGTTTCTTGCTAGTTCATTAACTTCCCAGTCAACCAATGAATTCTATATCAATCCTATAACAGGTGTGATTTCAGCACTCAGAATTTTTGACCGAGAAGAAAAAGACACATACACTGTAAGAAATCATTTTATATTCTAAGAGTTCTTAAGTTGTGGTGTGATGGTTGGAAATACAAGTGGAAGGGTTGTGAGTTTAAATTGAATAGTGAGCAGAGTACTATATTGTTCACTTAGAAAAATCTCTTTACATGGAATTATTTTGTCAAGACAAATGTAAAAACTATTTCTATTTTATAGTCGAGTGGTAAGTCATTGATAAGAAGCAAATTAAACTTAAAATCTACAGAAAATAGCAGTGATTTGTATAAATAAAATTTCTTTTGTGTGGAGGACTTGAATTTAATAACTTTGTAGTCCATTGCTGTTTACATCAGTAACAGCTACACATTTCTTTCCTTAATATTGCAGTTGCAGGTAGTTGCACAAGACAGTAACACTGTTCCTCAAAACTCTGAACGTCGTTTAATAATTAAGATTGTGGATGTTAATGACAATAAGCCAGAATTTCCTGTTTCTGTAAGTTGATTACTGTTATTTTTTTTATGTCTTATATAATGTCATATGTAATATGTATTTTACAAAATGCAAATTCAGTAAAAGGGAGCAGTAAGCTATAAAAGCTCAGTGACAAAACAGGTTTGTGTCACTCAAAGAATCTGTTACCATAAAGATTCTCTGTAACAGCTCATCATCTCTGGATCCTCATCATGTTACACTAAAATTCTCATCCAGATTGTGTGTGTATATTATCATATATCTAAACAACTTGTTACACAGTGCTTTTAGTTAAGTCTGTATATATTAACATCTGCGAAACTAAACCTTCTTGTGTAATTAGAGAGAAATTTCTATGAAATATCTAACATTTAACTGATTTCCATTTACAGAATGGCCGAGTTTTACCCTACAATTTCCGAGTAAAGGAAGATTCTCAACCCATTTTCTATATTGGAAGTGTTCTTGCTAAGGATAGAGACCTGAATTCTAGCGTTTATTATCAAATTCTGTGTGAGTAACTGCTTATTGCACTTCTAGCTTTATTATTACTAATAATGAGGTTTCTATCTGAAGATTTGGTGAATCACAGACAATATGACATGAAACTGAAAAAGAATAATGATATTATGACTCACATATCCATCAAATCCATACCAGCATAGAAAATAAATGTTAAATTGATGGTAAATTGATGTTTGTACTGCTACTGATGATGATAACACTGCCAATACCATCAACCCTCCTGTTGCTGCTATCAATGAATATATTAAATATGGTGATGATTATGATACCAATATATTATAGTGGAGGTGCGTGGCTTAGAGGTTAGAGTGTTGGACTAATGACCATAAAATTGTGGTTTTGATTCATGGACCTGGCATCTCATTGTGTTCTTGAGCAAAACACTTCATTTCATGTTGCTCCAGTCCACTCAGCTGGCAAAAATGAGTAATCCTGCGACAGTCTGGGTGGGAAATTTATATGTCATGAAATTGGGAAACTGGTGCTTATGAGTTGCATGACTCCATAAGGTAACTTTACCTTTACCTTCATCAATATGTTATGTATTACTATGGTCCATTCTTGACATTCTTCACAGAGACACTTGGCTAAATGTAAGCTCTTTTTAAAAGATACTCACAAATATATTTTTATATTTACATGACCCTCCTGTTTTTTTTCTTTTTATTTCTTTTTTTTTTCTGGTATGGATGCTGAAAAGACAACAATTAATATATTCATAACTTAATCCCAGGTTCTGGTGGCTAGTTTTATTGTCTCATGACCAAAAATAAGGGTACATTTGTTTTTGCTTCCAATCTATGTATAGTCATCAGTTTTATCAAACTTATCACTTGTATCAAAGTCCAGTGCCTGAACATTGCTGACCTGTGGGTTTATGTCAAACAGCTTCAGTCACATGTAAGATGGATCCAGCTATCAGCTGAATCCATAGTGAAGATTGCCCCGCTGGCCTTCTTTATCTGGGAGGGGCAGTAATTTTCATTTGTCTGGTGGCTGTAGCAAAAGAAGTAGCATGGTGGACTTGTTTGAAAGGGCTAAAGTCAGACATTTTCCTCTTAGGTCAAGGCCTCATCAACTTTTTCAAGTTCTATTTTAAAAGAAAAGTGAGGGTAGAGAGGAAAGTGTTGTCTTCTAGCAAATTTGTTGAAAGGTAGGTGGATGTCAGAAAAAATGGCCAGTATGGATGGACCAATTCTGAGAATACACCTGTAAAAAATAGGAAGGATAAAAGAAGAGCTCTTGCTCTGTTGATCAGGCACCTGTGGCTTTTATGGGTTTTTCCACAAGTAACCTTTAAAGAACCTCTCTGTATTGGGAGATTTTTACTTGTTATATTGTTTTATTGTTATCAAATGTTTACATGAATGTTTTTTTTTTTTGCAAAACCCTTTGTATATCATCTTGTGTTGTCCTTTAATGTTTTGATTTATATTAGCCCTTGTGGCCAATTAAAGAATTAATTAGTATTATTATTAAAGGCGGCAAGCTGATAGAATTGTTAGTGTGCTGGACAAAATGCTTAGCGGCATTTTGCCCATCATTATGTTCTGAGTTCAAATTCTGCCAAGGTTGACTTTGCCTTTCATCCTTTCAGGGTTAATAAATTAAGTATCAGTGAAACACTGGGGTTGATGTAATCGACTTATCCCCTCCCCAAAATGGCTGCCCCTGTGGCAAAATTTGAAACCATTATTATTATCATTAGTGAATAAAAATAAATGTATTGTTTATTTAGCATTGATGCTAAGCTACAAATTTTGAGGCGGGGTATAGATGATTAAATAAACCCCAGTATTTAACTGATCCATTTTTTTTATTGGCCCTGAAAGAATGAATGGCATAGATAATCATGGAAGAATTTGAACTCAGTATGCAAAAAACTTAAACTGAATACTGCCAGGCATTTGTCTGACACTTTGATGATTCTGCCAATACACAGTTCTTGCAGTAAAGGTTTTTTTTTAATGTTTAACCATGATGTTGCTATAACTTTTAACTGTAATATTATTACATAGCTATACTTTTGTTTTCTATTCTTTTATTTTCAGCTGGGAATTCCGAAAATATATTCAGTTTGAACCAAAATACTGGAGCCCTAGCACTGCAAAATCCAGTTGACCGTGACAATATCAGTTCTTTTTCTTTGAATATAGAGGCAATGGATAGTCTTATCAGCTATGATCTTCTAACCCCAAATCATATAAGGAGACTGGAAAGGAAGTGGGCTGATCTGAATGTAGCCCATATTAATATAGAAATTATTGATGTAAACGATGAGGTGCCAAAGTTTTCACAGACAGAGTATTATGGATGTAAGTACCAGTAATATAGCAGTAATACTTGAACTTATAAATACAAGATGGCTGAGTGGTGTTTAAGAAGACCACTCCACAGTCGGGGGAGGGGGGGGGTTCAATCCCACTGCATGATATCTTGAAAAAATGTTTATCATAGCTTCAGGTTGATGAAGTCTTGTTAGAAAAGTTGGCTAAAAAGAAACTTAGTGGAAGCCTTTTGGATGGATTTTACTAGAAATTTAAGAGTCCACTGTGTTACACTGATTCAAATTGAGAATTAGATTAAGGATATATGTGTCTGTGGCATATTCAGCCACTAAATATTTACCACAAAAAAATGACACCTTTTTAACAGCTTATGATAGCAATGATAGTTTATGATACTAATATACCAGAAATACAACCATACTTTAAATAAATCAACATTATATCAGTTTATGGCAGTCTCACATTAAGAATATTGCTTCTTGTCTGGTCAGCAAAGTAAAGCATGTTGATGTTTCGTTAGTTCTTAGAAGGCTGATTGCTCAGGAAACCCAGGTGTGTAAGCATTTTCCTTACTGAGATACAATGGTTATAAATTTTTAGCAGTTAAGCTATTTATCATATGGTCACAAGTTCAAATTTTACTGTCATCATTTCATCAGTAACCTGAAACACATAACTTCTTTTGCATCAACTCAGTTGCATGAATGACAAAAGCTGGGTCCTACCGTACAGTTAAAAAAATTATCTTACCCATGAAAGCATGAAAAACTGAGTGTAGAACAGGAAAACAAATACGAGTTGTCTATATTACTCTCCATATTTATGAACTTTTGATATTGTACATAGTTTCACTATCCTCCTCCTCCTCCTCCTCCACTTCCTCCCCCCTCTCCTCCCCATCTTCCACTTCCTCCCCTTCTCCTTCCCACCGCCCCTCCCCCGCCCCATCCCCCGCCCCTCCCCATCCTCCTGTGTTATGCTACTCATTGGGCCATTCTTGGAAGATATATCAGTTCTAATTTCAAACTACAAGACATTTTGTCTAATGCCCTACCAATTTTATCCTCCTGATATCGTTTATAAATCCTCTTTACAAGCTTCTTATTTCTAACACCTTTTCTCTGCTTATTTCAATCAGGTATTTCAGTTGATGATGGCCTCATGAGAAGCATCCTTACTGTGAAGGCCATTGATAAAGACCTTAACTCAAATGAATTAGAATACTCATTTGCCAATCTTCGAACACAAGATGGCTCAACTGTCAAGAAACAAATATTAACTATTGGGAAGAAAAATGGTATCATTCGGAACCAAGAATCAATGAATCAATATAAAGATACTGTGTTCCTCATGGATATTATAGCTAATGATACGGCAGCTAAAAATGCAAGCGACACAGCCAAAGGACTGGTGAGTTTGTCTTGTTTTTGTTTATCCCCTAGAGCAGTGGTTTTCAAACTGTGGTCCACGGACCACAGGGGGTCCGCAAGGACAAGACAGGGGGTCCGTGAACAGTAATTACTTTTTATGGGCAATTTGATTTTATATATG
This sequence comes from Octopus bimaculoides, assembly GCF_046866305.1. NCBI lineage: Eukaryota > Metazoa > Mollusca > Cephalopoda > Octopoda > Octopodidae > Octopus > Octopus bimaculoides. The sequence goes on from NC_142929.1 coordinate 117,046,408, forward strand.
GTTTTTAATCGAAATCTTTTAATTGACAATAAACCTATTTGTTAAATACTGTTAAATAAACAAATGTAAAAATATATGTTATTTTAAGCAAATATTTATGTATAAATTTCATAGGCGTTTATAAGGGGGTCCCTAAGGTAAAGCCTGAAATATAAAAGGGTCCGCAAGTCAAAAAGTTTGAGAACCCAAATTGAGTAAACTTTGACCTGCATGCTTTTTGAAGCTGATTTGGCTGTTATTTCTAACAGGTCAAGCAACTATATAGGGTAGTAGTTCTCAACCTTTTTCAATATATAACACTCTGAATAAGATGTTAAAAGTATTATGCCACGTTAACAGCATTTTTTAAAGTTTTAAAGTTTTATTTTATATATCTATATATATATATCAAGTCATCCCATAAGATCTGTCCGAATTTTGAATAAAGAAAACAACTGATCACATGTTATATTTAATTGAAATTTAATCATCAGTGTACTTTCCCTGATTATCTATGACTTCCTTCCATCTATTTACAAGCTTTTTAATCCCATCAATGTAAAACTCTTTTGGTTTCAAAGCGAAGAACTCTGAAACGTCAGTTTTGATCTCCTCCTAGCTTGCGAAAGTTATGTCCCCCAAATGATTTTGTAAACTACGAAACAAAGGGTAGTCTGAAGGAGCAAGGTCAGGAGAATAAGGTGGATGAGAAATTTTTTCCCAACCAAGCTCTTCGATCTTCTGTGATGCGATCTTTGCAGTGTGGGGTTGCACATTGTCCTGATGAAATATCATTCCTTTTTGATTCACTAAAGTGGGTCTTTTTCTTCAAAGCTTGGTTCAAACGCTCTAATTGCAATCCCACCAGATAGAGAGAAGAACCTTTTTCTATGACATTCCCTTCTTGGTTGTGGTTGAGCTTTTTCCCTTTTACCAAGCCACTGTTTATGACATTTAACATTTCAATAGAAGATCCATTTTTCAAGAATGGAGAGAAGAGCAGACGTCAACTCGGGATTTCAGACAATTCATGAGACGCACATTTTCGAAGTTTAGGAACCTTTCCAAGTTGTTGAAGATGACACTGAACAGTTGTATGGTTTGAACTAAGCTTTATTGCCAATTCTGCAACTGATAATGCAGGATTTTCTTCAAGTAATGCCTCAAGGAGCTTATCATCAAACTCAACTGGACGTCCTATTCGATCTTCATCTTCAAGGCTGAAATCTCCACTTCTGAATTTTGCAAACCATCTTCTGCAAGTTCTTTCATTCAAGCATTCTTTCCCATAAACTGAGTGTATGTTTCGAGGCGCTTCGACTGCAGAGTTTCCTTTTTTTGTACTCATAAAACATTATGTGCCTTAAATGCTCTTTGGATACTTACATGTTAGAAAGGGTTTTAATCAAAGAAACTTTAATTCTAGTTTAAATGTATGCAAAACTTTAATTCTAGTTTAAATGTATGCAAATGCATAAAAATAATTTTTAATTCCATTAGACATCCTAAAATACTATTAAATTTCATTGAATTTTAAAAGCGGTAAGATCGGACAGAACTTATGGGATGACCTGATAGATGCAATTATTAAAATAAAAAAAAGAATAAAGATGAGTGCACACATAGCATTTACCTCAAAGAAATACAATGCTTTGATGCAGTGCATTAAAACATTCCAGTTTTCTAAATATCCTTGCATTTAGTGACTTATCTCAAAAACTTACAGACAATATTTTGCCCACAGATGTGTTGTAATAGTATAGAAAACATCTCATTTAAAGGCTTCCACATTTGTTGCAATAGAAGTTGTCTCATTGGCTTAAATTGCTGTTATTTTTTGTTTCTTTTGTTTTGTTCTTGTGGAAGAAGATGTGTCCATAGCCTGTTATTGCTGTTGTTGGAGCTAGTGGTAGAGTGGTTTTGGTTAGGGAATCATAGATGCAAAAGCACTACCCTTAATCTTTAGATTATTTAATACAATAATAAGAGTTAGACTAAAAAATTAGTTTAGCCAGGTATAAAACCAATTTCTGTGGAAGATGAAGCATAGGGGTTCTTCACTGCTTGATTAATTCACTACCAGCATATTATTAGTACTAATTTTACCAAACCTGGAAAAATGAAAACAAAGTTGACTGAAGTGGCATTTGAAATCTGAAAGCAGAGGAATGAAAATAAGATGGAATGTTGGTTTGCTTTAATTATGAAAGAAAACTCCCAGTAGAAGTGATAAAGTGGATGTTGAATTAAATTATTCTTGGTTTGGTGGTTGGTGTTAGGAAGGGCATCCAGTCATAGAAACCAAGCCAAAAACGAAACTTATGAATGAGATGGGGTCTCCTGACTTGTGTAGAAGAGCAATAGTGACTTATCCAATCTTTTAGACATAGAAATGTAAAAAGGGGATGATGGTGGTGATGATGATTATAGAAATGAGGTAATATAGAAATACTATGGCATACTTTAGTGTATGGTGGTGAGGTATGGTGTAGCATAGAGCTAGGAAGTGTAGTGTAAAGTTGAGTAATGTAGTGCAGTGAGGTGTAGTGTTGTTTAGTACGCTGTAATATGGTGCATTGTAGGTGTAGTGTGGTCTCAGACAACAGTGACTAGATACCATTCCATAGTGTAGTGCAGTGCAATAGTATATGTAGTAGTTCCTCCTCTTATCACCACCACAGCCAATATTACTACACCCATTATCATCATCATCATCATCATCATCATTACTGATATATTTTCTTTTCCAGATATTTGTGACAGAAAAAAGTCAAGCAGTGAAAGTAGTTGTAACTCAACCATCAACAGATGTTCACTATTTTGTACCACAAATAAAAAAGTAAGTAATCTGATCTTCTGTTACACTATATTGTAACATTGGGTGTGACATAATTTGTGATGTAGGATGGTGTGATACTGGATATTAAAATGGGTGAAACATTAGGTTTAGCATCAGTGGAGATACTGATGCAATATTGGGTGTGACACTAAGTGTTATAATAGGTGTGACACTGAATGTGACATGGGCTACGATACTGAAAGAGAAAAGAGAGAGAGACACACAAGAGGAGAGAATGAAGAGTGCGGGTAGAGAATGAAAGAAGAGGAGAAAAAAGAAATAAAGAGGGTGAAGAAGGAAAGAGATAAGAGAAAAGGAATCAGAAATGAGTAAAAAGAGTTAGAAAAGAGTGAAGCTGCTATATTTGCTGGAGAACATGTAGTGTGTTGTACAAGTATTGTTGATGTTGTTTAGATGAAGTGCAGGTAAAAACACTCAGAGCATTCGATAAATCTACTGTTATTATAAATCAGGAACTCCATTGTTCAATAGACTTGTCATTTAAAATGAAAGAGCGAAATTTTTGGCTGCTATTTTTTGCAGATTGATTGACTATATGTTTGCTGTCTGCTCAACAGAATTCCCACATAATTATCTTTCTTCCCCTCCATCTTTCCCTCCTTGTTTCCTTTCTTCCTTTTCCTCCCTTTCTTTTCTTTCTCACCCCTTCTCTCATCCATTCCCTATCATATCTTACACTTTCTACTTCATATCTTCAGTGTAGGTGGATGAACTAACATGCCAGTGTGTTCATTACTTCAGCAAACTTGTTGCTTTTAGAGACATGTAAGCTTTGACTTACTGATTTAGGATGTGTGATAAACTGAGCAGTGTTTTTGGTCATGTATATATATATATGGTCAAAAGTAATCATCATTATAAAATACATTTTCAGGGTTAGGGTTTAAAGATATGAAGAATGATTGAGTGGGACGTAGTTGGATAATTTGTACATGATTATCATAGATTTTCTTGGATCATTTCTCTTTCTTATAGATTACTTTCACAAAAGTCCGATAACAGCTACATTTGTATATCAGAAATACGAGAGCACATTCTACCCAATGGATTAATGAATACTCACTGGTAAGTTGAAGAACTATTTGTAAGGAACATAAGTTTCTGTTGTTATTTTTTGTTTAACCCTGTTCAAAAGCAATGTGCCTATCTTTATTTTTATGATAGGTCATGATTTGAGTGAGAGTTGACAGCTATTTTTGTCAAAGTGAACATATTGTTGCTTGACTCTGATCAGGTAGACTTATGCTCAAAGGTATTTCATCCATAATATTCTGTCCTTTCCTCTGGCATCGTATACTTATGACTACATTTTCCACTGTATTTTCTTTCTTAATTTCTCTTTTATGTTGTCCTGCTCATAGGGCCATTCTTGGAAGATTTCAGTTATCAGTTTTTCTTTGAGAATAGACGTTTCTAGTCTTTTGCTCTACACTTCTTCATTTCTGGAGCAAAGAGCATCATGACTGGTCCCCCATGACTTGTCTCAGTGTGTCATAGCTAACTCAAAGAGAGAGAGAGAGAGAGAGAGAGAGAGGCATTCTATTCATTCCACTTTGCTGCCTTTCTAAGATCTTATTCTACATTATCTCAGTCCACCTAACTTCCTCAGGACCAGCTACCAGATCATCTTCTGCTGGAAGAATTAATTTTCATTTCCTCTGTTGTGTTTCTAAACATTGCCTCAGCACATCTAACTATATCATGAATAGATACTAAATCATTAAGGACTGTTAACTGTGATATCCAGGGAATATATCTATTTCTCAGCTATTTAACACTGCAATAACTGGAGCTAAATAGTAAGCATGGTAAGTTCTTGGCTTTGGGTAAAAGAAAATACAGGAGGATCAATTAATTATGATTATATTTAACATTTTCCCCTCTCAGATTCACACACTTATTGCACCAGTCCTTCAGTTCTTCTATTCCCTGTAAAAGAACTCGGAAGGTTAATGATATCCTTAAAGTCAGGAACTTTTCAGCATTCCCTCGTAGGTTTATGATGATAATTATTCATACAACATGTTATTACTCTAAAAATAACCAATCATTTACTTGTTATTTATCAAGCTGTTGAGTCATACAAATCATAGACTACTTTTCATAGAAGTTAAAGCTGACCTTCTGCATAAATCAAATAGAAATTCTACAAGTCAATGATATCGACCTATTGACATTGACCCAGTGATACTGTTCTAGCAGCATTGACACTACAGACCTTTCACTACTCTTGCAATATTAACCCAATGACACTTTCCCATCAATATTAATTTAGTGACTCAGCACCAGCTATATCAACTATATTAACCCAATGTTAGATCTATCTACATAAACCCAATGATATTGCCTTTACTCTATTAACCCAGCAACAGTGTTCTGGTTATATTAACCTGATAACATTGCCCATAAATTTTCACCCTGTGATTACTAACCCTCTCATTGTTAATCACATAAGACTTCCCCATTAGTGTTAACCCAGAAAAGCCCATTGACACTTGCCCAGCAATGTTATCTCTGTAGTATTGTCCTAACAATGTTTACATTCTAATACTGTCCCTGGCAATGTTAATGCAACTACACTTCCTTAGTAATGCTAACCAGGTTAACCATGACAGTAACATTCAATTAGTAATACTGATTCAGAAATATTAACTCAGAGATATTGCTTCAGGAATATCAACATAACAACAAATCCTTAGCAATGATATTTCATACTAATTAACCCAATAATAATACCTCAACAAGGTTAACCCTGAAGACTCTGTCACAGCATTATCAAACCAATGACTCATTGTCAGCAATATTAACTCAGTAATGCTATCTTTGCAGCATTAACCCTGTGACACAGTTCTACTTATATTGACCTAGTAACACAATCACAGCTGTATTAACAATCTAAGCAGTATCAAACCAAAAACATTGAGCCTTAAACTCCCAGCAATTTGTTCTGGTCAGCCTAACTCCAAAAACCTAACATTATGATACAGATCCCAAGACACCTAACACAAAAGATAAAGAGCAAGAAACAATTTATTTATTTATTTATTTTCCTGTATTTTATCTCCCTCTTAAGGTCAGATGTGTTTATATATATAATTGGAAGTAAAGATGGGAAATATACTGTGAAGGGAGCAGGGAGTGCAGTGTCTCAGCTAAACAAGGAGAAGTCAGAGGATGAACCAACATTCAGCGGGATTTACATACAGAAAATAAAGGTATGTTGAAATAATTATACTGTTCTTTTGATTAGATAAATATTTAAATTAATAAAAATAAATATATAAAAAATATAAAATAATGAGCCAAAAATGGGATGATAGAAACAGCACCTAAATTTCACTCAAATCACATTCTATCATATTAAAAAAGTGATAGACATTTGATAATATAGTTCTAGATACTAGGACCACATTATCTAATGAGTCTTTAACTTTTTTTTTAAATGTTAGGATGTGATTTGAGTATCATGGTTGGAATACCTCTGATCTGAAGTCTGTGCAAAAATGATTGACCTGGGATTAAATAATAACAACATTAAGCAAAAAATTTTCAGGTGTGGCCAGAGAAATACTTTAAGCAGCCTACTCCATGTTCCATATCCAGTGTTATTGTTTAATCCTAGGTTGGCCTTAATCTAACAGACTAAATGTGTTCCAGATGTGACTAATCCATCTGTTATTCATAAATATTGTATTTAGAGTGACGTTATTTAATGTTGTGTCTGGGGAAAGTCATCGTGGGTAAAGCACAGATGGACAGTCAAAATACATTGATACAGTTGAAAATGTGGCAACAAGAAAGATTTCTGAAATAAATAGAAAGAATAAATAAATAAGTGGAAATTGAACCAGTGAGTGTGTTATATTTAGGCACCATGAGTCTCCCCAGACACAACAAAATTTGTTTCAGCACATTAATTCACAAGTGGAATCTTGCAAACCAGATACAAAAACCAATTATTTAATGTCTTTCTTTTATTAAAACAGTAGGGTGTTATCTGAATTAGAATTGGTTGCTATTTCTAGCAGATAGATCAAACACTTAGAGGTTCTTTGTAGACTCAAGACAATATGTGTTTGAGCCAGTGGAGATGGTAGGTGTTGGGCTAACCATGAGAAGTATGAGTAGAACAAACATTATCATTATTGTTGAGTTGCTTCAGCTGGCTCTGAATGAGCAGATTGTCGAATGGAAGTAGTCAATGGAATACTATAGAATGAAGACTCACAAACAGATAGCTTTGTATCATTGGTCATTCCTTTAATGGTTGAACTCATATTCTAGGGTGGACTTGCTTGAAAGGCTTAGAGACAAATACTTTCCTCTCTAGCCAACTTCTCATCAACTTTTTCAAGTATTACTTGAAAAGGAAAGTGAGAGTAGAGGGAAGTTTCATCTAATGAAAACTTCAATAAAAGGTGGGTGAATGTAGCAAGGGTGGTACGCATGAATGATGGACATACTTTGAACATGAACCTATAGAACAAAAAGACAAAAGGCACTTTTCTCTCATGGTTTTTACCGAGGTAACTGTGTTTTTTTTTTTTGTAGAGTTTTATTTCACAGATAACCCTAGTCAGTGTTTTATTTTCTCCCTCATTTGAGAATTTCAGTTGTTCCAAAACGTTTTCGAACCCTATTGATCAGTTTTGAAAAGAAAAATTCTACATTGTATTGTTCCTGCTGTGTTTGGCCCTGTGTGGCTTAATAAAGAAATCTATATTCTAGGGTATTTAGTGGGGGTTTGGTGAAGGCTTGATGAGTATTTGGTGTAGTTTTGAGGAGGTCTTGGTGACAACTTGTAGAGGATTTGGTGATGGATTAATGAGAACTTGCTGAAGATTGGATGTGTTATGTGGTCTCGATGAAGACTCAATAAGAGAGAAGTTGTGGGAGTGGTGATAGTACTAATGGTGGTGGTGGTGGTAATGGTGATAATAACAATGATGATAATGGTGATGATGATGATGATGATGATGATATATATTTACAAGGTTGCTCAGACATCAGACGACTCAGAAGACAACTTTTCCTTACTGCTCATCATGGTTTTAGTGATCCTGTTCGTCTTACTGGCCCTCCTCCTTTTTGGTATTGCATGTTGTTGTATAGCTCAGTCGTGAGTATTTTATCTGCCTTCTACTACTACTACTACTACTACTACTACTACTACTACTACTACTACACCATTGCTACTATTAATACTGTAACTGTTGTACTGCTTCTATTACTACAGTATCTAATTTTTATCTTTACCTTCTTCTTCTTCTTCTTCTTCTTCTTCTTCTTCTTCTTCTCCTCCTCCACCTCCTCCTCCACCTCCTCCTCCTCCTCCTCCTCCTCCTCCTCCTCCTCCTTCTTCTTCTTCTCTTTCTCCTTCTTCTTTTTCTTCTCCTCTTCCTCTTCCTTCTACATCTCTTACCCCTCCTCTTCTCTTCCTTATCCTCCCCACTTGCTCACCTTGCCTCATCATTACACAATAATTAACCCAATAATATATAAAAATACTAAAAACTATTCTGACAGTAAAACTTGAACTTTCCATTGTTTCTTTTCTTTTCTTCTTTTGTATTTTGTTAAATGCTTTAACAGGGCTTGAACTCACAAATATTTGTAGACTATTAATATAACACATTTGTATATAGTTACAAATTTACAGGGTAGACACTGTGACAATGAATAAACTGCAGTTTATAACTGGTACCAACAGAATGAAAGCCACTTTAAATGTCAATTTAAACTGACTCTGAGAGGCATGGTTTAATGGTTAGGGTGTTTCACTCATGATCGCAAGATTGTGGTTCTGATCCCCTGACTGGCAGTGCATTGTGTTCTTAAGCATAACACTTCATTGCCTGTTGCTCCAATACAGTCAGCTATTAATGGGTAGGTAACCTTGTGAAAGACTGGCTTCCCATTTAGAGGAAATGTTAGCCTGTCCACCTAGCCATCGAAGTGGCATCATTCGATAACTACAACAATATGAGAAAGCTTATTGTGACCAGCAGTATATAACATCGGATAGTCTGGTGAATGCAATGATAGTGAAATAGTTGAAAATATATAAGATCATCACTGTCTTACAGTCTACTCACCACTGCATGATATGAATTATATAGAATTGAATGGAATATAACAAAAGATGAGTAATTCAATATTTGAACACTTTCACTATCAAAGGGAAAACAGAATGTTACACCATTAACAATGGGCTCACAATTTTAGATTAAAACAAATAATTAGAATAAAGTTTATCAAATGTTTTATACACAGCCATAAACTTTCCTAGAGCAAGCATAAGCTATGATCCAAAACTATTTTCCAACAATGTCTAGATCCAAGTTGTCAGTCAAGGAATCTTGATGGGTAGGAAAAAGAAATTACACAATATTTGTAATCATAGTAACAAATGTAAAAAGAACAGTTATGTTTGCAAAAACTTCCACAAACCCACAAAAGTTTTACACTAAAGTCACTGATGAATTCAAGAAGCAGAATGACAAATTTAAACAAGCACAATACATTCACTATTTTCTGATCTCTATTATTATTTTCAATCTCACCTCACTTTAAACAAAATAATTCAAAGATTGGTAACAACCTGCTGTAGTCATAATGAATGTAAATAGGCAATAAATGTTATGCTTCTATCTACTTTCAATGCATCACAAATTTCTCAACAATTTTGAGGCCAAAAAAGGTACACTATGATTTTATCCTCAAAGAAGTTGTGGAAATTCATCAATTGATCTCTGATTTGTGTATGAAAGCAACAGATATTAAAGCAAAAATTCATACAGAACCCCATAATGAGGTATCATATTGAAATGCTCTGCTTACAAATCTGCCTGCAGCTATAACCAAATCCAGGCATACTGGGAATGCCACTGAATCTGCTATAGATGATGTAATTACTATTATTGTATCTGAAGAAATCATCAATCCTTGGGTGTTTGCCAACAACTCAACCAAGGACAATGACTATTTCACCTAAAAAAATTTTCTCCATCTTATTTGGTCAGGATTCAAACTCAGGCTACTTATATTAAACTTCTAGAAGTCTATCTAGGCATGTGTATACTGTTTTACTTCTAGTAAGACTAGGGGAGAAAATCAAATTGTTTATCAAACTTGTCTTTATTTACCACCCAATATACATCACCTAATAGGGTGCATATCTCGAAGACCAGTTAGTTTCTTCAGGTCAAGCCATTATATTGAGAAGTCACAGCTCCAGTACTATGAACATATGAGTAGAATATTGCAGGAAAGAATTGCGAAATGTATTCTGCAAGCCAAACCAACTAGTAGAAGACCTAGAGACAGACATAAACAAGATGGCTGGATAATATCCATAGTCTCAGTTAGTTATGCTTGGGAATCCAGCTAAAAAGTCTAATAATGGTTGCTTCTGATAGGACCTATGGAGGAAGTGCCTGAGGACTTTAATCTAATGATCTTCTCAGGAACAGTGGGCAAAAAAAAAAAAAAAATGGAAGGGCTGAATTGGTAGGAACCATGGCTCAGTGTCACCAGTGAGTCTTAGCTCAAGTAATGATGGATAGATATTTACCAAGTCTGGTGACATATAAAAAAGGTGTGCAAGTTGGTCTGATGATATCATATTGGTAATAGGTAACACAATGCAAAAGCCTTGAGAAACTGAACAAGCATGACACATCCTCTATGAATCTTGATAGACTCAAATCCAGAGACAAATTACCGTTTTTAAATATCTGCAGTTTATGCAACAAGATTCACCGTTTTTGATTCTTGCATTAAAAATATTGACTTCAGTCTCATTACTGTCATGGAAACTTGGGCACTCTTTATTCTGTAACAGTGTTTTAAGCGTGGCTGGCTATAACTTATTTCAGTTTATGTGATTCCAATTACACAATGATCATCGCCAATCTCTTTCTGTTATGGGCACAAGAAAAAGCTACCACTACCTCCAAAGTATTTACTTTGACGGGAACAAAGCTGATTGGAATTTTATTTCAGAGATGTGAACACTATCCTTCAGCACATCTTCAATTCAATTTGGGTAGTATGTAGATGACAAGTAAATGAATATATAAATAAATAAAATAAAGTAAAACAAAAATTTATATTAAAACATAGATTTATTTTCTATTTCTTATATTTCCTTTATTAAAAATTGATCCCATTATTTACTTCATTTTTCTTTCATTTTCAACTACAGGAAAAAGAAGACAATTGAGAAAGTGACATATGGTAAATATTAGCCATTATTATTTTGTTTTCATCATTACGATGTCTTTCTGGTTGATTTTAAGGTTACTTGGCTGCTATATCTAGTAGATTGAGTAACCACATAAAAATTCCCATATTTGAAAAATAGGGTATGAGGCAGGGAATTTGTTTTAGGATAATTATGTCCACCATATTAACATAACATTTCAGAGAAACAGCCAAAATTCCTCATACATCAATGAAGGATAAGCTTCAGTGAATGACGGAATGATATCATGACTTTTTTTTATAATTTCACAATTATTGTAAATCAACAAATGGAAAACAATATATTTCCTTACAAACAACAAAAGGAAATAATATATTTCCTTACAAACAACTGAAGGCTTTTGTAAAATAGCTTACCCATCTCAAAAAGAAGTAGTTTCAGGTGGTGGAGGGAAATGTTTGCAATAAATTGATAGGTTTACGGGAGACTTATCTGTTTTACTGATTGAAAGTTTGAGTAAGTCTGTTACTATTTTTATTACCTTTTTCTTTCTTCTAGTCTCCCCATTTTTATCTTTTTTCTGTTCATCACAGTTTGCTGTTGTATTTGAAAATAAAATATTCATAGTCATCTTTTTCTCAGTGGCATGTGAGAAAAATAAAGTTTGACAAAAAATTAATTAATTAATTAATTAATAAAACATGAGCATTATTTTTCCTTACATTCAATGTGAGTTCAATGAATAAATTGAATAAATCTGATTTTTATTTCATTTCTCCTAACAAAAATACTGGTATCGACAACAACAATAATTGTTTTTATTTTATTTTATTATAGCTCAGAATTTGGCTGTGTAAGTAAAATGCATTTTATACTTCATTTGTTTTATTCTTGCATTAGCAAAGACATAGAGTTGATATGGCATCAGATTAATAATTGAAAGATTGGCAGTTCATATCTTCACATTGGCACTGGTATATAATCACTTAACTAATATAGAAAGACAACAGGGTAACATTGTTAGCAGAAGAGATTAGGAAGGTGAAAGAGGAGAGAGAAGTATTGTATCTGAATAAGTCAGGAGAAGCTAAGCTAAGTTAAGAGAAGTTAATAGAAGTCAAAAGCACGTTATAATTAATTAACGAGTTCAGTTCACCAAGTTGTTTGTAGTCACCAGGTTATGGAACTGAAACTCCTATGGTACAGTATGCTGCTGCAGCAGTACTGTGAAGTTGATAAGAATTCCATCAGCTTGCAACAATGACTTCTTCTGGGGACTAGGGTCTGGTAGACATGGTCACTTTACTGTTCTATTTAGCCTTTTTGATACCAACTTGTCTGAAACTCCTTTGGTTCGATGATACAAACTTCGTGTTTTAAAGTGATCCACTATAAGCCTTCCATCAAAATATCATATTTATGTATGTTCCAAACACTAGCCTAATATTGACAAAGGTACATTACTAAATTCTTCATTATTTTCTGAATTAATTAGAACAAAAGTAGTGCATTTCAACACAAGATATGGTATCAAAAGATTTACCTCTACAGATTTTCTATAAAATTCAAAGCCAGCACTAAAAGTTACATTTCATATACAAATACATCTATGTAAACAATATTACTGGTTACAAAAGAGTTGAACCAGTTTTATTTCTTGATGAGATTGTTACTAAGTGACCAATGACTTGTGAGTGAAATTTTGTAAATGAAAACTGTGAAAAACACCGTCCTTTATTCTGCTAATTGGTTTAACAACACTGCCTGGCCCTTGGGTGCTTTGAATGGAATCCATTCTGTTAGAAGCACTCAAGCAGGTCTCTGGTTTGAGGACAACTTCTCTCTTGCTTCCACTGTTTCAAAAGGCACTGGAAAGACCATGGATGCTGCTCCTTCTTTTTTGACTAAGCTATTTTTTTTTTAAAGTTAACTGAAACAAAATTAATGAATTGTTTCAAACCACTAAGTTTTGAGTTATAGTTATCCAATTATCAAATTAACTTTCTCACAACATTATTTAATTAGCTATCACTCAGCATGATCTAATTAGTTCTCTTGTACTCTTATATAATTAACTCATTCTTCAATAAGGTAAATATCAGTAACACACTGTGGTTGACCCTTTTTGTATCAAGATACTTGAAACTCTCTCTCTCCCTCTTTCTCTTTTTTTTTTATACAAAACATCTTTCAACATGTTCATGTTTGAATTAAAACCTTCCAGTATAATTCAAACATGTTAAAAGATGTTTTGTATATAAAAAAAAGACAGTGACCGTTTCAAGTATTTTGGTATAAAAAGGGTCAACCACAGTGTATTACTGGTACTTACCTTAGTGAAGAACGAGTTAATTAGATAAGGGTACAAGAGAACTAATTAGATCATGCTGAGTGATAGCTAATTAAATAATGTTGTGAGAAAGTTAATTTGATGATTGGAAAATTATAACTCAAAACTTAGTGGTTTGAAACAATTCATTGATTTTGTTTCAGTAAACATTTTTGGTAAAAAAAGACCTTAATGTAAGTTATGCTTCAACCACTAAATTAATACGCCAATTAATGGAAAACTTAAGCATTTTACAAAGTTCATCCATTATTTAAAACATAGATCAGAATATTTCTTTCAAAACATAATCACAAAGGAGTTAATTTATGACTTGGTGCCTACTCTGAGGAAGTCTAGGTTACTGCTACTGCTATTTCATTACTATTTATTAACTTAGACATCCAAAGATGCACTTCTTTAAGTGTGCAAGACTGTTCCACTGAATACACATATCTTGCTGAATGGTGGATAAATTAGTTGAGGAAATTCATATATTCTTATTTCCTGATTAATGCCATTACTTTCCTGTATAGGCTTTGATGCATTAGAAGTTTTAATGTTCAGTACTGCACAACAGTCAAATACACACCATTATACAGATCATGTACTCTCTATAGTAATAAACAAAATCTTATTCTCCAAAGTATATATTTAATAATATAAGAAATATTTCAAAAGACAAGTTCTTTGTTAAATGCATAGAGATACGAATGTATATTTTTCAAAGACTCTGCTGTATTCATGTACAGAGTGGTCAAAATCAAAATCTTGTCCATGTTATCTAAGAATGGTCTGTTACTCATCTCTGGAAAATTTGAGCAGAGAAGATATACTTTTAACCACTTTGTAAAGTTGTATTTCAATCAATTTTTCTTTCTATTTGTTTTGAAATGAGCAGCAAGTTTAATTAATTTTTATCAAATATTTTTATCTACTTGTGTCCACCTTTACAGTCATAAATTCTTGTTACAGTATAATTAATATAGCAGCTAAAGTACTTAGCTACCATTAATATAGTAGCAAAAATACTTAGCACTTAAGATGACACGAAATGTTGCAATTGCCTGTCTGAAAATGTAGATTAAATATAGAGTCCAATAGGTGCAAATATAGAGAAATTAAACTGAAATTAAATACAACAAAAAGAAAATGTTTTTAATTAATTTACTAAGATGGAAGATAAAAGAAACATTTTTTTCAAGACTTTCTTGCATATAGCAAAAAGATGCTCACACATACATAAAATGTGTGTGTGTGTGTACAGTGTCTTGATCACCAGCATCAATCAAACCATTCCTCAGTCAACATGGATCATATTTTAGCCAAAAGGTTGTGATGAATGCTGCTAAAGGTTTGCTCATCTTCATGACAGAACATCATGAGAAAATACAGCCAAATAGACATGCTTTTATTTCTATTTTCTGCTTTGTTATTGTTGTCTTGCAAGACATTAAATTTTCACTTTATTTAAATTTCAATATATATTTACTTCCAGGCCTCCTGAAAAGGTAAGCTAAAATTATATCTAATGTTTATTTCCAATGTTCTTATAAAGATGGTACAGAAAGTCCAGATAATAGAAGGGAGTTAGGTTATATTTTCTTATAGCATTATATTGGGTACTTGAAAAGTCTCACAAAAAACTGTTGAGAAATTTGAACACTAAGATGTTCAGACATAAACACACACTTATAAAAATATAAAAATACAAACACCCCTTCCCCACATACACGTGTGCGTGCGCGTGCATGCACGCACACACACATATGCACACATATACACACATGAATATAAAATGTGCTCTAACTGTTAGTATACGCATTGAATGCAATTCCCTGCATGCTCTCTCACTCTTCTGAAGTCTGCAAGCTTAGAACGGCCACAATCAATGTCAGCACTATGAAAGTTAAGTCCGGTGAGATTGTTGAAATGTTTGAGTGAAGAAATGTGGATGTCTGCAGCGTGCAAGAGGTATGATGGTGGGGAGCCTCAGCTTGACTGTTTGTGAGCAAGGAGTGTAGATATAAATTCTTCTGGAATGGGAGTTGTGATGGAAGAGAAATGGATAGATAGGGTGATCAAAATAGTGAGAGTATGTGATATGAATATCAAATTAAGAATAGTTTTGTATGATGTACAAGTATAGTCTTGTATAATGTATAATGTACAGTGACATCTCTGCATATACTCCACATGCTGGATTAGCTGATGAACAGAAAGATTGTTACCTCAACAACAAAGGACATCGACCTTATTATCATAGCTGGTGGCTTCAATGGCTATGTTGAAAAATACTCCAATGGATTTTATGATATGCATGGAGGTTTTGGTTTTGACATTAGATATGAAGAGGGAACAAGGCTCTTGGAGTTCTGTGATGCAAATGACTAGCTGATCTGCAACACTAACTTCAGGAAACTAGCCAGCAACCTGGTCACTTATCAGTCTGGTGGGCATATGAGCCAGATTGACTACATCCATCACCCATCACTTCTCTATCACCTGAGAGTAGAATAAGCTCATATTACATCCTCCTGCGTCCTCAATTACCTTTCTTTTCCCACCCCAAACCACTTCCATTTCCCATTATCTTCTGCTCATATGCTTCACTATAACCATGATATTTTGTTGATCTAAGTATCATGGCACAGTGTAGGACACTCCAGTTTGGTCTGCATTTTTAATTCGTCATTAGTTTTAAAAACTAACACACACAGTTCTATAATCCTTCATTTGATCAAAGGAAAAAATATCTCTCCACACTCTCTCTCTCTACAATATATATATACAGGGTGTCCCAAAAGTCACTGATGAGTTGCAGTTTTTAACAACTTCCTTAACTTTACAAATAAATGCATGAAAGTTTGACACAATATAAAGGACATAATAGAAATTAATATGCACAAGTCAAATTTTCAACACCACTACATCACATATGAAAAACGACATCGCTTAAATGGCAGCTATTTTTGGCTTCGCATGCCTGTGCTTGTTCCAAAATTTGTACCATAACACCCTCAAGAGTTTTAGACCCCACTTTTCTGATTTCTCTATTGATGTTGTGCTAGGGTCTCTGGTTTGTTGATGTAAACCCTGTCTTTCAGGTGTCCATGATTGAGACCATTTTGCACCTGGCCATCCAAAGTAGACCCCACACATAGTCCAAGCAAGATGAAGCAACTGCTTATACTGCAAGAGAAACAATGCAGTTGATAATAGTCTGATGTTAAGATGATAGTAAAAGTCGTTTGTTGTTATGTACATTTAAAAGTATTTTGACACTGTTTACAGATTAGAATATATTTGGAATTATTCAGACAATATTTTACGTTGGATATGGGCAGTTCCCATGAGCACTATTTTTTGAATTTCTTCCATTTTTGAATTTCCTGGTATCTGAGCTAGGTAGATTATTATTTTTATTAGTATCATCATCATCATCATCATCATCATCATCATCATTGCCTTTGCACAGCTTCTAACGCTGGAGATGTACTACAGTGTCAGTTGTTCACTAACAGTGAACTAAGGTAACATCCCTAATTTTTCGAGCACCTTCCGGAGTATTCGAGCAGTTCCAAGCAGTGCTGTTTTCTGCAAGTACTCCACCCTTACTGAAGCCCCTATTTGTTTCACATACTTCTCAAGATTTTTTTTTCAAAAAAGCAAAAAAATTATTATTATTGTTATTATTATTATTATTATTATTATTATTATTATTATTATTGCTATTTTCAGCCCAATGATTTTGTAACGACTTCAATCTACCACAATAAAGGTTTCCTTCCTGAAGATGTTGGTGATTCAAATTTCAGATCTGTTCCTGGACCAGCAGTAAGTAATACAAGAATTTGTATGTGGATTTTAGTGGATGAGAAATTAACCTTTACCTCTTTTGGCATGGGTTTATTTAGTAATACGTTTCTTTCTTTATTTCTCACTCCCTTCCTTTTTTTTGTGTGTGCATATATATATCTATATATATATGTATGTATGTATTTATGTATATATGTCATTATTCAGTTTTATTTCAAGATTTTTGCCAATAGAGAAAAAGCCGGTTTCTGACCTAGATCCAAGGCTCCTTCATTGGAATTTCAACATCAGCAGGGTATTTTTGCTTGCATGCATGCATGCATGTATGTATGTATGTATGTATGTATGTATGTATGTATGTATGTATGTATGTGTGTATGTATGTATGCATGTATGTATGTATGCATGCATGTATACGTGCAGATTTGTATGTTTTGTTTTATGTCTGTATTTTCATTCATATTGTTACATATCTAAACATGCTCATATATACTTAAATGATAAACTCCTGGAAAGTTTTATGAATTTTTACAGTTCCAGTGATGGATTGGATCTGTAGTCTTCAAATCAGCTTTCTCCTTTCTTGTTTTGAGAAGCCTAATTTCTCAAGATTGGTATTTAGGTACTGTATTATGTATCTCAGGGCCCCAGTAATTACAGCTATAAACCTGAACTTGTAATCTGAATAGAATAACTGCAATAGTTCAGCATGTATGTATGTATGTATGTATGTATGTATGCATGCATGCATGTATGTATGTATACACAGGGTGCGGTGAATAAATTGTTGTCGAAATTATGCAAAAATGAAACTAACACTAACATCTCATTTTAACAGATCTATTTACCAAAATTACATAAACATATCTTGAAACACTAAAGAGTAAATTTCTTAAATAAAATCGCCATTGGCTTCAACCACGGCCTCCAGACGACTTTGGAATCTCCTGCAACTCTTCTGGATGGTCTCCTTGTTTAAGTTGGTGAATGCTGCCATAATCCTTGCCTTCAGTTCATCTTTGGTGTTACAAGGAGTTTTGTTAGTCTCTCACTCAACTGCACCCCACACATAATAATGAAGGGAATTGCAGTCTGGGGAGTTAGGTAGCCAGATGTTAGGGGGTGATGTGGTCGCAGAAATTGTCTGACAGTCATGACTGTGTTCTCCTGCTTGTGTGGCATGGAGCAGAGTTCTGTTGGTAGACATAGGGTCTTCCAGTACCCCCCCCCCCCCTCCTCTTGACCCAGAGCGGCATTACCTTCTCCAGGTGTCTGTTTTGAGTGTGAGGCCGTGTGGGAAGATGGAGGCATAACGTCACCATTACTAGTGATCACTCCAAACATCATGATGTTGACTGTATGTTTGATTTTTATCACTCTCAGCGTGGCCGTTGCCAGTACCGCCTGACTGGCTCCCGTAGGATTTTCGAGCGAGATCGTTGCCAGTGCCCCTGGACTGGCTTGTGCGGGTGGCACATAAAAGACACCATTTCGAGCGTGGCCGTTTTCGTGCGGGTGACACGTAAAAGCACCCACTACACTCTCTGAGTGGTTGGCGTTAGGAAGGGCATCCAGCTGTAGAAACTCTGCCAAATCAGACTGGAGCCTGGTGTTGCCATCCGGTTTCACCAGTCCTCAGTCAAATCGTCCAACCCATGCTAGCATGGAAAGCGGA
Organism: Octopus bimaculoides; assembly: GCF_046866305.1. Taxonomy (NCBI): domain Eukaryota; kingdom Metazoa; phylum Mollusca; class Cephalopoda; order Octopoda; family Octopodidae; genus Octopus; species Octopus bimaculoides. Next base: position 117,065,273 of record NC_142929.1, read on the forward strand.
CGTTAAACGATGATGATGATGATGATGATGATGGTACATGTTCTCAGATTGCACAATCCTCAGATTGACATCCAAACACTCTGAAATGTTTGTATTGCATCTTCCAACATGAATGCCAAGCAGTACTGCAAGTTGCTTCCAAATTTCTGGCAGAGTGAATTGCATCATGGTGCTGTTTTTCTCACAGATGATGCCTAATTGATCCTAGTATACTGTGTAGTTGACAAAATCAAAAACAAGCAATGACATATTCGAAATTAAAAACATAAAATGGCGACAATTTACCCATCACACCCTGTACATACACACACACATACATATATTTAAGTTTGTTCATTCATTCATTCTGTTTTACATCTGTTTTATTTTGTAAGCACAGTTCAGATAAAGCTTGTTCAATTTGATTTTCTCTTTTTGGATGCTCTTCATGTTGCCAACTTTTACCTGTTTGCCAAATAAGGCATTTTTCATTCCATTGGTCTTCTCACATTAAAAGCTAAAGAAATTTTGGGACTTTTTATGAGAATTGCATCCACACACTCAAGCACACAATAGCATATATCTTTGTATCAGGCTGGAGTACCACTGATGCTCTCTTCATATTGGTTACAAGTTTTGGTACATGGCCAGCAGTTTGTTTTGTAGCGGAGGAGCCAAGTCAATTAAATCAACCCCCAGTGCTCAATTGGTACTTATTTTTATCAACCCCCGAAAGAATGAAAGGCAAAATCAACCTTGGTAAGAATTTGAATTCAGAACGTAGAAATGGATGAAATGCTGCTAAGCATCTTGCCCAGTGTGCTAATGGTTCTGCCAGAAAACCACCTTACACTCACTTCATATTGACACAAATGCAAGAAAACTTCATAGCCATGTCTAAGCTCCTCTATTCTTCTGGAAGCTGGACCTCACACAAAGGAAAGCAACACGTGGTGGGGGCAGTGTTCTGTAATCCAACCCATGGAAGGAAAATCAGCCATAAAAAATAATAATGATGATGATGATGATAACACTGTCACTGCTGTTGTTGGTGCTGCCATTGCTGGCACTGCCGTCACTGGTGCTGCTGTCACTGGCGCTGGCGCTGCCGTCACTGGCGCTGTCGCTGCTGTCGCTGCTGTCGCTGCTGTCGCTGCTGTCGCTGCTGTCGCTGGTGCTGCCGTCGTTGGGACTGCCGCTGCTGTCGCTTGCGCTGCTATCGCTTGCACTGCTGTCACTTGCACTGCCATTGATGGTTCTGCCGTTGATGGTGCTGCCACTGCTGGCGCTGCTGTTGCTGGTGCTACTGTCGCTGCTGCTGCTGCTGCTGTCACTGGCACTGCCATTGCTGGTGCTGCCATCGCTGCTACTGTCGCTGCCATCGCTGCTGATGATTATATGAGTTTATTTATATTTTCCTTTTCAGCAAAGTGAAATGGTAATTTATTCTACATCTGAAGGAAGAAATCCTGGATTTAATGATAGACTATTTGAAGAGGAAGATTTGAAGAATAGCGGTGGAAATATCAATGGTCAGCATGAGGAAATTGCTATGGCTGGCCTTGGGAACAGTGGACTTAGTAGAAACAGTGGACGTAGCAGAAAGAGTTTGCACAGCAGAAACAATAGCTTTGGTCAACATGATGAAATGCTTGAAGGTGGATTGGGCAACAACGGTGTCCCTGTAAGTTATGTTATGATGAGTATAGTTCACCTGTAGTGAACAATTCATCACTTTACTCAGTTGGTTCTTCTCACCTGCAAAGTTTTCATCATTTCTTTGTTATTGCATTAGAAAAATTGGATCTTTTTTAAAACGGGGGCCACATTTTTCATTAATGTTTTACGTAGTGCTTTTGGTACCGAAAGACTTTCAAACTTCGTATACTTATCTATTTTGTGTTATAGAACAGAAAAATATTTTTGTATTCGAATTTATTTCATGTAAAAAATTGTCTTATTTCGATAATTTCAACCAATCACTGACGTCCATTCAGCCGATATACATTAAGTGCCGACTACATAAACAAACGATTCTTCGTTTTATTTGCTTTTTTCATTTTAAATTTGCTCTAACCCTAACTCTAACCCTAGGGTTAGGGTTAGGGTTAGAGTTAGGGTTAGGGTTAGGGTTAATTGTTTCAGAATCGTTTGTTTATGTAGTCGGCACTTAATGTATATCGGCTGAATGGACGTCAGTGATTGGTTGAAATTACAGAAATACGACAACTTTAACATGGAATAATTTATGGATTTCTTTTTTTTTTAAGAAGACTAAGAGAAAAAGATGTTTTATATGACACATTCTACCAGTGATCCAAGTTTCAAAGTGTTTCGTTAATGAAAAATGTGGCCCCCGTTTTAAAAAAGATCCGAAAAATTTATGTTTGACACAATCTGTATTGG